>NC_082385.1:19734215-19916715 GCF_031168955.1 Gadus macrocephalus
TGGATTTATTAAGTAAAGTGGCAACGGTTATACAGAGTCATAAAGCGTGAGAGATCGAATATGTCTAAGTCCCTAATCAGCGCTGATGGTTCGTCCGGAGCTTCGCCTCCGTGGAAGGTCTGCTTCAGAAGAAGATGAAGAGCCCCTGTGTGATGCAGTCTTATGCTGTATCCTCCTCTCGATGAGGTGTGTGCGTTTGAGATGTGTGCGGTTCTGTGTGTTTTTGCTGCACCTTGGTTCCCAGGCCCTGGGTCTTCTCCTAACGGGGAGAGCTCCTCGTGTCTCCGGTGTGATAAATTAAAACGGGGGAGTGCCCCCCGAAGTGTCTCGTGTGTGATAATTTAATGTGGCTCTGAGGCCCCTAGTATCTGCATGTGTTCCTTCTAGTGGGGGAGAGCTTCGAGGTGTCTCCTGTGTGATAAATTAATGTGGCTCTCCCGTTCTTGAGGATGACTGGTGCATTGTCTGAGTGTCAACCATTTGCCTGGGAAATGGGGCCTTCGGCTCTGGCCTTGACCTGACTATATTATCATGTTTGTGTTATGTGTTCGTTGGGTTTAGAGCAAGAGTCGACTATATATTAATGTGCCTGCCATGTGATGTGCTCAGCAGGTTATTTTGCCCAACAATACCAACGTAGGCAAGTTCTCAGTTCAACGATTTTCACTCTTTACCTGACTTGGAAGGCCTCTTTCTTCCTTTTGTAGAAATCGGGGCATTTGGAAGTTCCTCTGGAAATCAAATCAAAAGAAACACTTCGGGATTTTTGGCACACCATACACAAAACATAAATAAAAAATAAATAAAACCATACAACACATGTAGCAACAGCAGCCTATTGATACTACACAAAGGTTGCACAGTTAGGCCTTGATACAATTTAACAAGAAGATCAAATGTAATGTTGTTTAATGTTGTAATATGGTTTTAGTCAACTCAACAGTGGAACAATATGAGGGATATTTAATGCAATTATGATTTCAATGATGAAGGAGGCAAGTTCATCCT
Organism: Gadus macrocephalus; assembly: GCF_031168955.1. Classification (NCBI taxonomy): domain Eukaryota; kingdom Metazoa; phylum Chordata; class Actinopteri; order Gadiformes; family Gadidae; genus Gadus; species Gadus macrocephalus. The sequence goes on from NC_082385.1 coordinate 19,735,224, forward strand.
CAAGCCACTACATTACCTGTAGAAGTTGAAGGGGATTGGCTTTGCTTCTTTGGCTGGTGCCTTTCAATCACCCTTGAAGACTGGCAGTCAACTAAACAGGAGGAACAATATGAGGGCGAATTAATGCAATTAAGATTTCAATTATGAAGCAGGCAAGTTCATCCTCAAGCCACTACCTTACCTGTAGAAGTTGAAGGGGATTGGCGTCGCTTCTTTGGCTGTTGCCTTTCACTCACCCTTGAAGACTGGCTGTTAACCAAACATTCCTCTGAAAGACACTCATAAACAATGGTATACTTGTAAGTCTGCTTGAACAAGACGGTTTCAATTGGGCCTAGAATTGCAATGTGTGAATTTTCATCAAACCACAGATTACCTGTAGACGTTGAAGGAGACTGGTGTCGCTTCCTTGGCTGTGGCGTCTCATTCTCACTCTCTTCATCGTCACTTTCAGAGACGTTACTTCCTAAATCCACCTTCTCTGCAATGTGGAGAAAAATGCATGCCTTACTTGTAGCTGTACTAAACAGCTGTGAATAGCGTATAATAACAACTGCAATGTCTTGTGTCTTACCATTAGGCTCAAGATTGATCTCGTCAAGGTTTTTACCCTTGAATTCTGCAACTCTTCCCTGTTCCAGGGCTAACAGCACCTTGCTGATTTTGGCTAGCTGCAGCGTCCCTTCAGGCAGCCTGTAAAACTTTCTGTGTACTCGGATGTCATGTCCCATGAAATCAGCTAACTGGTCCATCTCGGTGTCCTTTAGATTGAGAACCTTTGAGATGGTAGCCACATGTTTCCGCAGCTTTGTGCATGACAGAGCCTGTGGAAATTTGGCCCCACACTCATGGGCAACTTTCCTGATGCAAGATGTGCCATGGAAGTAGGATTTCTCAGTCATGGGCGTTGAAAAAAAAAAAAGTTTTCATCCAGTACACCACATGATTGACGAGTATTTACAAGGAGCTCCATGGAATCCAGCATGCCTGGAGTCAGGAGTATTGGGACCTTTCTGTCTCGCTTGCCCCTGATCTCAATCCGCTGAAAATGCTGACAGAGCTTTTTCTCAACTTCTGATAAGGCATCAGCGACATCAGAATGAACGACTGAAGTGTTTCGAAGAAGATAAGTGTTCAACTTCAATTTTGAAACTTCTCCAGGCCTCCGGCGATTGAACAGGATCAAATCACATAATGTTGCTTTGGCAAGCTGTGACCAGTTCTTTGGATTTTTTTCTGATTTAAGTTTTTCTTGATAGAGTTTGGTCTTGTTGTTCAGATGCACATGCATTTTTTTGACATCCTCTGTAAAAGGGAGAAGTTCTGGGCAGTTCCACTTTGCTTCCCTAAGTGTTTTCAGGGCTGATGCTGACACACATTCGTTCCATTTAGTGGTGTACAGTTCTTTGAACCGTTTCACGTTTTTGATGTTGTCTTCCTCTCCTGCTATTATTGCCTCACATTCGGCAATATCAGCCATTCGCTTGAGGGTGTGGCCCAGTTTCAAGGCCAAAGAGGGGACTTTGTAGACATCCTCCTCTTCTTGGTATCCTGCTGTATCTTTTACAGCCTGAATGACGCAATAGAAGTTTGAGGGTGTGAAAAAGTCTTTGATACCATGAAGCGTTCCTGTTTGCTTTGCACTGACCAACAACCTTCCAGCCTCACGCATTTTTGTCCTGATATATTCATGCTTAGTTTTGTCAGTGCCCATTTTTTTGCATAAATGTTCCCCAAATTTAATGATACATGCATCACTTTTGAATGCCTGTGTTATTTCGTCTTGCTTCATGTCACTAATGAGCTTCCATAACTTCTTGCTCACACCTTCAGGGACGGGCTGTGCATACGCGCAGAGTGCTTGAACTCTGGATCTGCCTGGCTTTGTGAGCTGGCCCTTCCTGGCCAAATTACACCTTTGCATATTGTGGCAACCCGCCCCCAACCCCTCGGGCTGGAGGGCCCAGGGGAGAGGTGGTGGAGGGCGTGTACCGGCGGCAGCCGACAGAGGGAGCCAGAGGCCGGCACTCCCGACACACTAACGAGGGGGATGGGAAACACCTGGGGGGGGAAGTGAGACACGCTATTAACCTGCGCTTTCCCGGATCCCAGAGGAGAGTTGGTGCGAGACGCTGGGAGTATAACGAGACCCACGAGCGAGCGAGGGGAGGAGAACCGCGCCGCGCCCGGACCAAGCAGACCCACCAGAGACAGCTCAATCCTTGTTTCACTGTTTCCTAGCTCTCGGAGTTAGTGTATGATTTTCATTTGCCCTCCGGGGAGATCGCTGTTCAGAATAAACGCCCTCCGGGCTTTGAACCAGCCGCCCCGTGTGGTGATTCCTTGCCTCACCCAGACATTCTCGGGCCCGGGTTGCCACATATGGTGGAGAATGCAGGCAACTTGACCTCGCTACGGATTACAAGGAATCACCCGCCCAACCCCGATGCAGAACCCGGAAGCCGCCGCCGCCGTGGCTGCCGCGCAGCGGCACCAGCGAGACACCACGGAGAGCCTCGCTCTTCTCCGAGAGGCGGTGATAAGGCTCACCCAGCAAGCGGGGCACGAGGCTCCGACAGCCGCGCCAACCAGCCGCCTCACCAAGCTCGGACCGGACGACGACGTGGAGGCGTACTTGGAGGTATTCGAGAGGACGGCCCGACGGGAGCAGTGGCCGGAGGACCAGTGGGCGCACATCCTGTCCCCCTTTCTTACCGGACCTGCCCAGCAGGCCAGCCAGGACCTGACGCCGGAGCGCGCCAGCCAGTACCCGACCCTGAAGCAGGCCATCCTGGCCTATTATGGTCATAGCCTCGCTGCCAGAGCCCAGCGCTTCCATGTCTGGCGATTCGACATGCGAGGCGCGGTGCGCGCGCAGATCTCCCAGCACGGACGGCTGATACGGAGGTGGCTCACTACGGGAGAAGGACCCAGCATCCTGGATCGGGTCCTTATAGACAATACCATCCGTCAGCTCCCCCCAGACGCACAGAGAACCCTCGCGCACCACCACCCCGACACCGTGGATGAGCTGATCCGACAGTTGGAAAACTGGCAGGTCGCCCAACAGTTGGGGGGCGGGCCCCGGACCCCGTTACGGGCCGCCGAGCCGCGCGGTGACCAGCGAGGCCCGGGTGCCGGGCAACAGGGGGTCCCACCGAGACCACAGAGCGTCGCCCCGGGGCTCCGGGAGGACCGACGGTGCTACACTTGTGGGCAAACCGGACACCTAGCCCGACAGTGCACCGGGAACCGGGACGTGTCCATGCCGTCGGCCTTTGCCGACGGGGGACGACCCGGACCGTGTCTGCTGACCAACTGCTGGGCCCACCAGACATCCGGAGCCCCAACGATCCCGGTGAGAGTGGGGAAGAAAGACACGGAGGCCCTACTAGACACCGGCAGTGTGGTCACCCTCCTACGCCCAGACCTTGAGGGGGGACGGAGGGGCGAGCCCATAGAAGTCGCGTGCGTCCACGGGGACACCCGCACCTACGACACGTGCCACGTGGTCGTGAGGACCCCCCGAGGGGTGTATGTGACGCGGGCCGGGATCGTGCCCAACCTGCCCGTACCCCTGCTCATCGGCAGGGACTGCCCCTTGCTCACCCGCCTGCTGAACCCCGGCCCGAGTTCCCGGCTCCGGCGAGATCCATCACGTCGGACCGGGCGGACGGTCCGACCTGCTTACGGGGCTCGGCCGGCCCCCGGAACCCCAACAGAGGCGTCGGAGGAGGACGGCGGGACCGAGGGGGACGGACCCACCCCGCCAGGCACCCCAGCGCGCTCGGCGGGAGGGTCCCACCGAGTGATGACGCCGGGACCGCCCTTGGACACGCCGGACACCCTGACGGCAACCGAGCAGTCCGGTCCACCGGGAGGCTCCGAGAGCTCCCCGCTCACCGAGTTCTCGGATTTTCTCCCGACCGGGGGGGGGGGGGGAGAATGCATCGACCCGGACAGTTCGCCAGCGCCCAGCTACAGGACGACGCCCTAAAGCACGCCTGGAGCCACGTCCTCGCCCATGAGGGACAAGCGAGGGATTCGGTGAGTCGCCTCCCACACCCTCACTTCAGCACCAGGGGGGGTCTGTTATATCGGGTTGTCGAAAAGGGGGGGGAAGTGGTAGAACAATTGCTAGTACCCCGGCCCTACATTAGTAAGGTGCTATTCATGGCCCACTCTCACCTGCTAGGGGCTCACCTAGGCATGGATAAAACCAGGGAAAGAGTGCTAGCACGGTTTTACTGGCCCGGGGTGAAAGGGGACGTAGTCCGCTACTGTCAGTCCTGCCCGGAATGCCAGCGTACGGCCCCGAGACCCACAGCACGAAACCCCCTGATCCCCATGCCGATCATTGAGGTCCCCTTTGAGCGGATAGCACTGGACATTGTCGGCCCACTCCCGAAGACCAGCAGGGGGCATAGATACATCCTGGTTATTGTAGATTACGCCACCAGATACCCCGAAGCCCTTCCCCTCCGCGCCGCCACCACCAAGGCAGTAGCCAGGGAGCTAATGCTCCTGTTTAGCCGGGTGGGGATAGCCCGGGAGGTATTAACGGACCAGGGGTCCTGTTTCATGTCCCGGGTCATGAAACAACTGCTCAGTCTCCTCCAGGTCTCCCAGCTCCGGACCTCGGTGTACCACCCCCAGACCGACGGGTTGGTAGAACGCTTCAATAAGACACTGAAGCAGATGCTAAAGAAGGTCATGGACGCCGACGGGAAAAACTGGGACCAGCTCCTGCCCCATGTGCTCTTCGCAGTCCGCGAAGTACCCCAAGCCTTGACAGGGTTCTCCCCCTTCAAGCTGTTATACGGGAGAAGACCCCGGGGGCTCCTCGACCTCGCCAAGGAGGCGTGGGAGAGTCGACCCTCCCCCCATCGCACCCTGGTCGACCATGTGGAGCAGGTGAGGGACCGCATGGCCCAGGTCTGGCCCATCGTCCGGGACCACCTTCGGCAGGCCCAGCAGGCCCAGGCCCGGGTCTACAACCGCGGGGCCCAGCTACGCCTGTTCCGACCCGGAGACCTGGTCATGGTGCTGATCCCGACGTCGGAATGTAAATTCTTGGCCAAGTGGCAGGGCCCGTACGAGGTCATGGAACAGGTGGGGTCGGTGAACTACCGGGTGCGGCAGCCCGGGAGACGAAAACCCACCCAACTCTACCACGTCAACCTCCTGAAGCAGTGGAGGGCGAACCCGACCCCGACGGCGCCGGCTACCCTCGCCCTGGCCGCCCGGGGCGACATACCGGCAGTCCCCATGGGGGAAGATCTCAGTCCCGCCCAGAAACAGGACCTTGAGGAGGTCATCCTCCAGCACCAGGATGTCTTCTCCGAGCTGCCCGGGAGAACTACCAGAACGCAACACGACATCAAAACGGCGCCCGGCATCACGGTGCGCGTCCCCCCCTACCGGGTCCCAGAAGCCCGGCGGAACGCCATCCGGGAGGAAGTCACCCGAATGCTGCGTCTCCGTGTCATCGAGGAGTCTCGCAGCGCCTGGTCCAGTCCGGTCGTCCTGGTCCCCAAACCCGACGGCAGTTTCCGGTTCTGCAACGACTTCCGGAAACTCAACGCGGTGTCCGAATTCGACGCCTACCCCATGCCCAGGGTGGATGAGCTGATCGAGCGGCTGGGACCGGCCCGCTACCTCACCACCCTGGACCTCACTAAAGGGTACTGGCAGGTGCCACTCACCCGGACCGCCAGGGAAAAAACAGCGTTTGCAACACCGGGGGGACTGTATCAGTACACGGTCCTGCCGTTCGGTGTCCACGGCGCCCCGGCGACCTTCCAGCGGATGATGGACCAGATCCTGCGGCCTCATCAGGCGTATGCGGCCGCGTACATCGACGACATCATTATTCATAGCGCCAGCTGGGACATACACGTCCGACAGCTGAGGGCGGTCCTGGCGGAGCTGAGGAGGGCCGGACTCACCGCCAACCCCGCCAAGTGCCGCCTGGGGCTGGAGGAGACGGCGTACCTAGGTTACCGGGTGGGACGGGGGAACGTCAGGCCGCAGGACAGCAAAGTCGCCGCCATCCGGGACTGGCCCCGGCCCACCACCAAGAAGCAGGTGAAGTCGTTCCTGGGCCTGGTAGGGTACTACCAGAGGTTTATCCCCGGCTTCGCCACTATGGCGAGCCCCCTGAACGAGCTGACCCGGAAGGCTTTACCTGACCGGGTGAAGTGGTCGGAGGCAGCAGAGGGGGCCTTCGAAACCTTGAGGAGCGCCCTCTGCTCCGAACCCGTCCTGATAACCCCTGACTTCTCTCTGCCCCTTATAGTCCACACAGATGCATCCGAGGTGGGGCTAGGAGCGGTACTCTCCCAGGTGCGGGCGAGAGAAGAACACCCGGTGACATACATCAGCCGGAAGCTCCTCCCCAACGAGAGGAATTACTCCACCGTGGAGAAGGAGGCCCTGGCCATCAAGTGGGCCCTGGACAAACTAAGGTACTACCTCCTGGGACGGGAGTTCACGTTGGTGACCGACCACGCACCACTGAAGTGGATGGCCGGCGCGAAGGACACAAACGCCCGGGTGACGAGGTGGTTCCAGGCACTCCAGGACTACAGGTTCCAGGTGGACCACAGGCCGGGCAGGGAACATGCCAACGCCGACGCCCTGTCCCGCCGAGACATGTGCCTAGGGGCGGTCGGAGACTACCAGGGGCGTGAAGCAGCGGTGGAGTGTGGCAACCCGCCCCCAACCCCTCGGGCTGGAGGGCCCAGGGGAGAGGTGGTGGAGGGCGTGTACTGGCGGCAGCCGACAGAGGGAGCCAGAGGCCGGCACTCCCGACACACTAACGAGGGGGATGGGAAACACCTGGGGGGGGAAGTGAGACACGCTATTAACCTGCGCTTTCCCGGATCCCAGAGGAGAGTTGGTGCGAGACGCTGGGAGTATAACGAGACCCACGAGCGAGCGAGGGGAGGAGAACCGCGCCGCGCCCGGACCAAGCAGACCCACCAGAGACAGCTCAATCCTTGTTTCACTGTTTCCTAGCTCTCGGAGTTAGTGTATGATTTTCATTTGCCCTCCGGGGAGATCGCTGTTCAGAATAAACGCCCTCCGGGCTTTGAACCAGCCGCCCCGTGTGGTGATTCCTTGCCTCACCCAGACATTCTCGGGCCCGGGTTGCCACAATATGCCTCCAAAGAGACTTTCTTCGGAACAGCCCATGGCAATGTAAGCAATGCATGTAGTCCTTTACGTCCACATGTTTGGCAGCTGTTTGTTGTCGTGGCACCAACACACCTTTGCCTGCCTTCAGAACCTCAATGTTGTGCTCACGGTTCCCTTTATTCCTCAAAAGATCTAGCTGAACCTTTCTTTCTTTAGACCCCTTTGGAAAAGAAAGGGCTCTTGCCACCTCAATCTCATTCTTATGCACTTGGGCCAAGTGCCTTGCCATTTTGCTGAATGGTTTTTGGCAGGAAAAGCAATACTGCTTTTTGTTGTACACTCTTTGGCCACATGCAGACTTCTTCAACTTCATCACTGAAACATCACTACATTCATCATTTACTGGCTGAGTTGATGTCTCCTTACTTTCAGGAGAGGAAGAATTTTGGGTTGCAATCATTGAAGATGTATTATCATCACTGCTGTCTAGCGTCACATTGGGAGATGAGCTTTTCGCCTCGTGAGATTCATCAGAACAGTCAGATTCTTGTGAATCTGGCACAAAATCTTCGTCACTGGTTTCAGTGCTGCTAGATTCTGCTGGTAAACTGTCGTCTGAACATGAACTGATCCGTAATGATTTTCTGGTAAGCTGTAAATAAAAAAAACTGGCTTCAGTTTAAAAACATAATAATAGTTGATACATGTAGGGTTCAGTTTAAGTTCCTAAACATCCAAACAAGCCTACAGAAAATGTACAATGAAACACGTGCAGCATCACCTGTTAAAGACCTGCTGTTTAAATGGTTTTAACCATAGCAAGATACAAAGAACAATACAGTTAAACAAATTACCTGAGAGAGGGACAGAGACAGGGAGAGGGACAGAGACAGAGAGAGGGACAGGGATAGAGAGAGAGAGGAGAGACATAGAGAGGGACAGAGGTAAAAGAGAGAGGAGAGAGAGAGGGACGGAGGGAGAGCGATGGAGAGGGAGGGAGAGAGGGAGAGAGAGAGAGAGAGAGAGAAGGAGTGAGGGAGAGAGGAGAGAGACAGAGAGAGGAAGAGATAGAGAAGGGGAGAGGGAGAGTGATACTTACAAATACACACTCAGTCCTCTCTAGCTCTGGAACATCTTGGGCTCCTGAGGGTGCAGAAGGAGCGGGCAATTCCAGAATGATGGCATCCGCATCACTGTCTGTGTCCTGGAGAGAGACGACCAATATCAAGTACTTTTTTTTCAACCAGCCTGTTCCAATTGTGACATACATACCCTCTTAAAATTAATTAATTGACCATCATCATTCTAAACTTGCAACTTGCAACGAAATTGAATTTGTGTTAGGCTAATTGCAAGGTCCCATGACGTGAAAATCTCACTTTATGAGGTTTTCTAACATAAATATGAGTTCCCCTAGCCTGCCTATGGTCCCCCAGTGGCTAAAACTTGCGTCTGGTGTAAAACGAGCACTAGCTGTTCTGCTCGACTTTGAAAAAACGGAGGCTCAAGTGCGCTGATTTGGAATGTCAGTGTTTAGGACGTCATCAGCATCTAAGCTCCTCCCCTTACTCTGCCTGGCCCGCCCAGAGACGTTGGCCCGCCAATGAGACTCGACCGTGCGAGCGCCACATGTGTGTGTGTGAATAGACACACTGTAACGCAAGTGTTTCTTGTCGGTTCTTTGACGTGTCTTGTATTTCCACAACGAGACTGTTGTGGGGGTTATCTGAGCCATGGTTGAGAAGGAATTGGGGGAAAGGAACTTTGGCTTTGACTCGCTGAAGTACATGAAACTGCGACATGCCGCCGGTTGCCGCGAGGCACCATCACCCGGCAGCGGGCAGCCGGCAGCAGGCAGCGCGCGGCTCAGTCGACTTCAGGTTGATGTGAAAGTGGAAGAAGCAGAGACGTCGCAGAACCCGACAAAGTCGTTTGTGATTCATAATATCGTCTGGAGGCGCACACAGCTTTTGGCCGTGATAATATGTATTATATGATATAGATATCTATGTATTATATTATATTATTTAGATATAGAGCTCCAGGACTGTAACGCAAGTGTTGTACACTTCCTTGTTATTTGGATAACCGTTCTGCTTTTGGTGTTCATTGGCGCATAACACGTCGGACTCTCGTCTCTGGTATTTCTACAACGAGACTCGTATTGGGGGTTATCTCAGCCAAGGTTGAGAATGAATTGGGGGGAAGGAACTTGGGCTTTGACTCCCTCAAGAACATGAACCACGACATGGAGGAGAAAGGGATTGTTGGCGGCGAATGTCTCCCGCTTGAGCCCCGCGGAGGTGCCTAAGCGCTGCCCGGCAACAATCCCTTTCTCCTCCTTGTCGCGCTTCAGTGTACTTCACAATGATGTGGTCGTTGAAGAACCAGGATAATATATATTATATGATATAGATATATAGCCTATATGTAGGCTATATGATAATATTTAGATATAGAGCTCCAGGTCTCCCATGTGTTCTAGAATATTTACAGAACACGGCTAAAGGCTGTGTGCGCCTCGCCATTGCGATACATCCACTGTAAACAGAGCGCATGGTACCGTGGCAGCTGCAAGCTGCTCTAGGCCACACCCCACCCTCCTCCTTGACCCGCCTCGCTCCTCTTCATTTGCATTATAGCTACAGACACCAAAACAGCGCATTTGGGGGAAGCTCAATGTGCGACTGGCTCTGAGTGGCTGTAACTCTGCACCACGGCTGTATTTCGGGAACGTCTTTGAATACTGTGTTAGTTGCCCACTAATACCTATATTAAGGAATACATAAAATAGCATGTCATGGGACCTTTAACAAACACATCAATTAACATAATTAATAAAGAGTAAAAGTAGTTTGAAAAAAGGCAAGAAAATCATCTGAACGCACATTAACGGCGTCTTCATCATGGGGAGGTGGGGCTTCAGCATCTTGGTCCTGCGGGGGTGTCATGGTGTCAAACCTTGGTTGCTTTGGACTTTCCTTTGCCTGAAATACATTTGAAACGTAAGTGTAGTTATGCAAATCCTTTATATTCACTTTACTCTGCATGCTACACATGTGTTAAGTACATTAAATACATAGTTCTGCTTTAACAAATGTGTAATGCATGAAATATTTGATTTAATATGGATATTTACCTTGTCTGTTTTTTAAATATATTAATTTAACCCACCAGAGTTTGTGAATGTTTTCTTAACAAGCTACTGAAATGAAAGCATGCCATGAAATTGGCTAAAAGGAATCACCTTCAGCCGTGAATATCTCCTGCTACGATGTTGCCTGAGTCATTCAATGCGACATTTAAGCCTTTCTTTGGCCACCTTGCTCATGCCTCCAGTCGTCTTGCATTTATTTGGTCTATTGAAAATGTAAAGAAAAATTAACGATTGTATGTAGGCTACACATAAAAAGAATACATGACTTGTTACATATAATTCGGGGTAGTGCGACTGAAAATGTATCTGGTAGGCTATAATATTTACAAATATATATATATTACAGAGCAGTCTATTCATAATATTGTAATGACCACAGAAGAGGCAGTGAATGAAGTAGGCCTATTTCATAAGACAGCGATTTATTAGATAGGCCTACCACCGCTTAACCTAAGGTCTAGGTGACCTTGGGTGTCTTGAAAGGCGCTGTCATGCCAAATATGCACCGGCTGCCACATTTGTACCGGGCGCGTCATCCATACGTTATCTGTATTGTGCTATTTCGTCCTCGACCTGCTTTAAACACTCAGTTTACTTGCTAAATTTGATTAAACAATTAAATACAATACAAATATAAAGTAAAAACAAGTGTTAGCGATCCGTTTTCTGTATTATGTTATTTCGTCTTTGAGAACATGAGCGCGAATGTTTTTTTGAAACCCGCTTTAAACACTCAGTTTACTAGCTAAATTTGATTAAACAATTGAATACAATACAAATATAAAGTAAAAACAAGTGTTATCTAGCGATCCGTTAACTGTATTATGTTATTTCGTCTTTGGCAACATGAGCGCGAATGTTTTTTGAAACCTGCCCGGCAACGGACGACGTGATCATCTGCTGCCAGGCAGGTTTGGAATGGATTACTTATGGATGACGCGCCCGGAACAAATTTGGCAACCGGTACAAATTTGGCATGACAGCGCCTCTAAATTAAATGTATTATTATTATTTAAACCGTTGGAATGCACAAGACCGGTAACCATAGCAACGCCGGTAAAGAAACCCACGAAGCCCAATCCAGGTCTAACTGAAGGCATTTAATGTATATATTCGAATATTAATATCAATAAACAAACGGACTTCGAATATGATTTTTGGGCAAAAGTCAAAGCCCTAATGTACACCTAAACCATGTTCCTTGAAGTCAAGCAAGCCTACAAAAAAACGAGAGGATAGCGAAACAGAGACGGTAATCGTGTTTTATCTACGGGAGCAATGTCGCAGCGCAGATGGCCCATCCAAATTGGATGGGTCTAATGTTTGTTCCAATGTTCGTCCAATCCACTCCAATAGTGGTCCTGCATTGAGTTCAAATCCAACTCTAACGAATAAATGCTCCAGTTTTAAGTTTCATAGAATATTTATACATTCCCAGGGCATGTTAAATGAGTGCATGCCCCGTCGGGACATCATTGATGGGGCGGGATCATGAAGATTTATGTCCATAAAGCAGCTTATTCTGAACTTCTTCTGATAACTGATAAAGGGATAAAAGTTTTATTTAAAACGAAAAGACGTGCGTAAAGCTTGTGAGTAAAGTTAACTTCCCATGTGCTTCGAGCGACCGCGTAAGCATTTTCTTTCAAATCATGTGTGCCGTCGTGTCAATGGTCAATATATGCATTAAAAATAAATCTCTCATGGTTAACTAGCTATTCGTGAAAACATTCAAGTCCAATTTAAACGAAATCATGAAATATTGTAGCTAGCCCTGACTAATAACAGCAGAAACCAAAAGGCTGGCTATTGACATTTAGGCCTACCTATAGCCTTCTTTGTCTCCTAAATCTACCTGAAGTAGAAGGAACGTGCATAATCTTCATAAATGACAATAATATAATAATACATGAAGTAGGCTATTACTTACACACCTAATATGAATAGGCTATTAACTAAAAAAATAAATATAACTAACTAACTAGGGTTCTGTTTTAGTAGGCTACTCCAAACTCGGTCATGGTCCGACCAGGAGAACCCTTTCGGCCTCACACGGGACGTTATCCCGCTTTCCCGCTGCCCGTTGTGCTGCTGCACTCACACGCGAGGTGGATGCATCGCATTTAGCCTTTATTTATGTCCTCGCATTTTTCACATAGATAAATAAATAAATATATATAACTAACTAGGGTTCCGTTTTAGTAGGCTACTCCAAACTCAGTCATAGTCCGACCAGGAGAACCCTTTCGGCCTCACACGCGACGTTATCCCGCTTTCCCGCTGCCCGCTGTGCTGCTTCACTCACACGCGAGGTAGATACATCGCATTTAGCCTTTATTTATGTCCTCACATTTGGACATGAATAAAAAAATAAGTATATAGGGGGCTAGATGCCAATCTTACCTTATTTCTTCCATGAAGCCTCCAGTACACGACTTCCGTCGAAATGGCTGTCAGTTCTGTCAGTTGTCAGTTCTTCTCTTAACCCAACGTTTTTTCTCAACTCAAATGGTGGCCCCACTACTCTCCCATTTCCGTTAAAATATCTCCACTATGATGATTTCACCAATGTTATATAGGTTCAATAATAATAATAATAATAATAATTTCAATGAGAAGCTGGTGAAAAACGGTGTAGTGTAATTTAAATGTGTGGTGGGGACCTGGTATGTCAGGTGCACACACAGTTCATAAAACTTCCAGTAAGTTCATCAGGCCTTCGATGCGGGTTAGGGGTAGGCGTGGAAGGGGGCGGGGTGGGTGTGGTGGGGACCTGATATGTCAGGTGCACACACAGTTCACACACAGTTATTCTAGCAATGACCACTAGGGGGGCACTCCGAAAAATACTCACACAAAAGAAAAAGTAACTAATATATTTCTTCCATGACTCAACTAGTCAGAAAATCTTAAATTTAGTCAATTTACTCTTAAAAGAAGATAAAATCCATTTCCCATATTTTCCCCCTGCCACACCCAACTTGTTTCTAGATCCAGTGATAAAGACTTGCTTGATATAAGAGTGACAGCATTTTCTTTTAAGAAAAATACAACTTTTATTCAAAAGTAATAGACACAACAAAGGGATTGATCCCCAACAGGTTCAAACAAAGGAATCTCCATTGAAACAAAATGTGACTACATGAGTAGGCTAACAGGGTAACAGAGTTAAATGACACCTCATATTTTGTTGCCACTTGGCAAGTAATGAAATTATTATTTTTTCTTCAAAAGTAAGAACAACCCGAAAGGGATGGATTTCCACTCCTCAAACGTTTTTTGAAAAATAATCAAAAAAAAATAAAAAAAATCTGTACCAAGTAACAATTATTACATAATGATAGATATAATGACCTCATGAAGTGCTAGGGCCATTTCGGTCAGCAATTATGTCACTTAGATTATATTTTATTGGGACAAACACACTTCCTTTGAAAGAAACAGAGAAATATGAGGTATGATCAATGAGCTGCACTAGTTCTGTTGCTTGGGCAAGAGCGGGAATTGTCACTTTGTAGGCACAGAAATCTTTGTCAAAGGTTAAGGTTTCATATGGTATAGTTTCAAAAGCACTAAAAAAGGAATTTACCATAAAAATGCCTTTCACCAATCCAAACACAGGCAAATGATCATCCACGTGAGTGATAATCAAAGACTTCCCACTTATGTATTTATTTCCATTAAGGATGAGCCATTTAACTGATACAACATTCTCTGAAATCTCCATGCCCAAAAAGTCTCTAAATTTAGCTTGAATGTACTGTAGATTTGCAACCTCGGAAATAGGCCCTAATTCTCTCTCATTTGCAAAAATAGGATGCTCACAGCCAATTTCATTCTGACAACACTCAAGGAACTGATTATGTTTAGCTAGTGACTTACAAACATTTTTAAAATTCAATTTTGAAGCCCACTGCTTAAAATAACTGTGCTTTGCTTCAAATCGCATGCACATGCATCTTATCAAAGGACCAAGGGATTTGATTTGACTGGGTAGATGCAACATGTAATGCTGCTTAGGTATTACATTACTCTCAGGGAAAAGGTGTTTGAATTGATTCAAATGTTTTTCGATCATAATTATGAGCTGTGATATTGTTTGTAAAGAAATTACGGGAGCAAGTACTATCTGTACTATTTCAATCAATGTATTAATAAATGTAACATACTCATTGTCCACATCTCCCCAAAGAAAAGGTAGTATTTTTTTACTAAGTATTAACATCTGCCCACATGTTTGCTTCAATTTGTTGTCATTAGAATTTAAAGTGGTCACACTGCTAGGGCAAGGCTTATCACGTACATCAAGAGGTGAATAAGGAAAATTCTGAAGAGCCGAATTGAATGCATCTAATTCTATGTCTCCTGACAAAATACGTTTTTTTAACACAAGCTTAATTTCCATCGGTGCGAAACCTTCAAAGATTACGTGCATTATATCCTGAGGAGTTTGTTGGATTATATCAAATGCAGGAAAATCAATAAGTCTGCTCCTTCTGTTTATTCCATAAGTGGTTTTGAGGTTGGCCTGTAAATTATCTGTGCTGGCTTTATCTATTTCAAAACATTGCCTAATGTGCTTCGCATGAGTTCTTTGGACAAACTCATTCTCATCAAAACTTGTTTGCATATCTTCAAAAGTACATTCGCAGTGCCTGCACTTGCGATACGCAAAACCAACCCCTTCTTTAAACCCAGCAAGCTCATGTTGGGCAAGTGTGTCTCCACACAAAGCTATCACAGCACCATATAAGTCCATATCACCGTTTTTTGTTTCAATTTTAACACCATTATAGAGTAAATCCATGTCTTTCAGAATTCTTTGTAAAACCGCATCAACACCCCACTTCTTCACATATTCAGCTTTTGCAATAGCCAGGAGTCGTATTGCTGCTAATTTAGACCTAAATTTGGGATCAATATTACCTAAGCTGTAATAAACCATTAACAATTTGTTTGCTCTAGCGTAAGAACCCAGGGGATTGCATATTTCGATCTCATCTGTATACAGAATTAATTGCAATGCGTTGGGCTTCCTAGAATACAATGGATGGTTTCTGAAAATATCCCCATCAACAAAGTCATATAAGTATCCCTCTCGGCTTCTTGGTGGTACAGTATTAAACATGGTAAAGATTCGCGAATCAGAAAGAAGTTGCTTAAGGCTTTCAATTAGTGGCACATAGTAAAAACTTATTTTTCGTATGGCCATAACTCTTGAACTGCCCTTTTTGACCCGACAAATTGTCTGAGAGACAACGACTTCTTCTGGACTCACTGGACTGAAATGTTCTGAAACAGCTCTTTCCAGTCCATTTGTAGTAGTGGAGAAGGGATCAATGAAATTATCAAATGTAGCCAGTGCTGCATCTTGAAGCTGAGATGTCCCGGTGTGTTCTTCAAATACTTCTCTCATTTTATTCCTCAATGTTTCCAGAAGAGTGGCTTGATATTGCTGTACCCCTGTGATGATGTTGTTGACAGTCCTCTGTGAAGTTTTATGTTTAAGTTGTTACAAGGGATTGCCATTATGTTTAGCATATCCAATAAACTATTGTACAGTGGAACACTGGAAATGCTTACCTGTGACAGGTGGCATTGTTCACGAACACTTATGGCAAAAGCTGCTGCAGATCTGGCAATGTCAGGCCCGGTGACAGATGTTGGAGCTGCAGCTTCTCCCTGATAAATCACACAAATACAACTTAGGCTATGCTATTGGCCATTTGTAGTTCCAAATAGGACTTTAAATTTAAATCCCACTTAGCAAGTCAATTTTAAATCATTTATTGAAAGTGTAAACTGATAGCTTATATTAGCTGCTTAGAGCTTCGATCCTATAGAGCTCGTAAGTCGCCATTGCTCATGGGACCTATGAGACCGAAAAAAATGAATGGGAGTCAATGGAGAGAACGTAATTATTTTCTGATCCCAGTCTTTATATGCCCCGGATTACACATATGTTGTTTGTGGATTTAAATGATAATTTTTCATGCAAAGAAAACTATAATTTAGCGGGACCTGTTTGCGAGTGGTGGTGACGTTTATCATACGTGTCGAGAGCAGCGGGAGTTGTAGTCCACAAAGTGCCCCACACAAAAACTAACCGTATCAAACTCCTACCCGCTAAATTATAGTTTTCTTTGCATGAAAAATTATCATTTAAATCCACAAACAACATGTGTATTCCGGGGCATATAAAGACTGGGATCAGAAAATAATTACTTTCTCTCCATTCTCTTCATTTTTTTCGGTCTCATAGGTCCCATGAGCAATGGCGACTTACGAGCTCTATATAGTTTTTAAATGAAATTCAAATTCGTAATTCTAACAACCTCTACACATCACATTCCCCCAGCACATAGACAAGATAGCAGAACTAGGCTCAACTGCAAACTTACTGCATTGCTTGATTGGGCCTCAGGCATCTCTGGTGGGTCCTGCGTTCCAAGTTCGAGAAGGTCAGGTGATGATTCCATGGAGCTGTCCATGGAAGGAGTCATAGAATTGCCAAATATCGATACGCCGAAGTTTTCTAATAAAGGTGGTGCGGATGTGGGTGTCGTTCTCCATTGACATGGTGGACATCCAGACGTTACATACAGGGGATGCGTTCGTTTCAGGTGACGATAAAATGAGTTAAAAACTCTGAACTCTTGCTCACAGCCATCAATCCCACAGAAAACCCAAAATTCTGCATTACGACCATGTGTGACATTAATGTGGCTAAGAAGATTCTTCAATCTAAAAGCCACAAAAATGATACAGATCATGCAGCGCCACACCGACATGTCTTCTGACGAGGTTGATCTGTGATTTTGGCGGTTCTAGGGTTTCACTGCTGGGCTACCCTGCTTCCTGTTTGGCCTTCCTCCTGATCTTCCGATTGGTTAACCGTCAAAGCAATTGTGTAAAAAACATGTATATTATTACATATAAGACAACGTAGCATTCACAAACAATCCTCAAGATTCTCTGAAAAAAATAAAAAATAAAAATATTTTAAATCTTCTGCGCCGACTGTCCGTCACATCTGAATGACGTCAGTGAGGTGAACAAACTCGGCGCCAAAATGGGACTGACGCAGTAACGCCCCGTGCCCACTACCTCCTTCAGTCAACGGACGTGGGAAGGCGTGGCTGACTGATGGGGGAGTAGTCTTTGCAGAGGCATCCGTCAGCCAATCAAATCGCTTCGCCGGGTTCTTCCCGCTACTTCCTGCTTGTTGCGATGCAAGATGACCCGCTTTCCCGCTTTCCAGTATCGTCAGAGCCCGAGTCGCGTCACCATAGCCGCGGGAACGTATTCTCAGCAGGGGGTGCTGGAAAAAAAACTCAGCCTGCACTAGACTCGCAACTCGCTACATTGATAAAAAAATCGAAAATCGATCGTTGTGTTCACACCATGGTTCACATCCAGCTGCTCACAGAACAAGTTTAGCGCACCACCGCTCCCCTCACACTTTTTCATATAACTTTTTTTCAGCACTAGGTCATATGAGCATTAAATAAATGCTGCGTCTCAAAATGCCTTGGACAGCAGCGACGATGACTCGTTTGCCACGGGCCGAAACAGTGCGGAGCGACCACAGCGGGGCAGAGGAGTGTCAGGAATAGTCTTTGGTGTACACATCAGTACGGCCTATTTGCACTACTGTTTAGTGGCAATGCAGTGTTTTATTCTATGCCTTTTTATTTTCGTATATTATTTCAATGAATACAATTTATTTATTTATAAAAACAAGATCTGGTCTTCAAATCTTTTTTCCAAATATAGGTTGTCTTACAATGGGGTTTGTGTTTATATTCGGACCAATACGGTACAGCGGGCGCTCACATGACGTTAAGCATTTCCTGGTGCATAATGTGACGCTTCAGAACCTAAAATCCCGTTTCTCCCCGTTGACACGACAACACATAACCGGTGTTTTCAGAAATCTCCACTTTGGCCGGAGTTTTTAGAAATAATCGTTTTCTGTGATAAGACAGGGCCTCAGACAGCACCCCCAGCCCCCCTACTTCCCGCGGTACTGCGCGTCACAGTGCTTAAATTTGCATACGCGATCTGGTTGGATGACGGATCCGTCGCTGCCGAAAAAGTTGAACATTTTTCAACTTCTTGACTGAGCCGAAGGCTCCAACGGAACGGACGGATCCACAATGCATTGCGCGTCCGTCCCCATTCAAGTCAATGGGGATCACGCAACGGACGGAGGTAGTGGGCACGGGGCGTAAGGAAAAGTTATCGACGACGACGAGTCAATTTCAACTGAACGCAATTTTAACGTAAGTATTATGCTGCTTTGTCGTGCAAAATTGTTTTAGGACTATGTTGTTTCACTGAGGATATGTTTCCACATTCACATTCATTTGGTAACAGCCAGCTACAATTTAAAAAAATTCTGGCTAGCTAGCCATCCACATAGCTGATGTGTTAATCATTAACCAGTGGTGGACAGTAACGAAGAACAAGCCATTCGTTACTGTACTTGAATAACTATTATATTTAACCTAGAAACACCCTGTCAATCTTGAACGGTTACGTTATACGTTAAAATTATTATTCGATTCGGAAATATGATTGGTATATATCCGGCGTTTGTCCCCGTTTATATGGCTAGAGGCAAGGTGCCTTCTACATAGTTGTTCCAATATCCATACTATCCGTACTTGTAGCCTAAGTTTGAATGCGAAGGCCGTTCCGATTCAAATCGGGCGAAAATAAGTACCGAAAGGACCCGGATGATGTACTCAAAACCATAGACATGATGATATGATAGACGGAGCATCGAATGCTACCGCCTACTGGCGCTGACGAGACGCGGGGCTGCCATCTTGGAGTGGTCATCCGCTCCACTCAGTGTAATCCGTTTGGCTGGAGCAATGAACTGTCAGCGCATTAAATTAATCATACCTCACTGAATACCACTGATTTTCATGCGTTTTTTTGTCAGACGTGTAGCTATGATAAAGGCCACATGGTTTGGCGTGTTTTATTATTCAATACCAATTATACCAATAGTACGGTAATGTTAAATCTTACTTGTGAAAAGTAATCCCCCCGATTCCTATTATGGATTTTGACTTTTGAGGGTTGTTTTATTTTAGCTCATGTACCAAACATACTTTTTCTGTGGCTGTGTCCCTGCACACACACACACACACACACACACACACACACACACACACACACACACACACACACACACACACACACACACACACACACACACACACACACACACACACACACACACACACACACTTGAACATTTCTTTACATCTATGTGACTTTACTAAAACATATTTTCAACCTCACTATATTTTCTGCAGGATCTGCATTTTCTAGTTTCAAATGATATTAGTATCAAATATCACAAGTAGAAAACATGAGTGTTAGTGTTTTTTTTTTTTTAACCTTAAATGATTTGACAGTGTTTAAAGGACATAGCAGGACATTGGAACTATATTACACCAAATTACTTTTACTATTTGATACTTGAGTTCATTTGAAGCAAGTACTTTTATACTTTTACTCAAGTCGACGTTTCAAGGGAGTATTTCCACTTTTACTGTAGTAATATTTTGCACATATCTCAACTTTTACTCAAGTACGTGGTCTGAGTACTTCGTCCACCACTGTAGGTAACTAACCCAGACAAGCTTTTCTGAACTTGATTCTGTTTTTGGGACAGGGATATTCAGAGCTGGAGAACTACGGAGCAGCTGTCGAGCATGGATGACTTGGATGTCACAACACTGTCTGTGTTACAAGGTAAAATGTATTTGGTTTATATAAAGTATTAATGGGTGCATGCTAATCTAACTGTGTAGGCTAGATAAGAGTAAACGAGTCCATGAGTGCGGGCTCGGTTGGCATCGTGGAGGAACGTGCATCTTATTTGCAGAGATAGCAAACTTAGCTAGCCTACTTTGTGTAGTACTGGGGATGATTAGTTGCATCCGTTATCTACGACTTGCATCAAAAGTAGCTAGTCCACCAGGCTGTCTGTCAAAAAATAGTACCACTCGGTAACGTACCGGAGATCAAAATAATAAGCTGACAGATTTTGCGTTCTAGCAAAAATTTACCCATATCTGCTTCTGAGCAATATTTTCTGTAGGTTTCATTATATTATCTGTGTGTCACAATCAACAGCTTTCTCAGCAATGGGGTTCAAAACTCAAATTGCAGAGAACTCTTGCATGCAGTAGAGTAGAGTAGTCAAATTTGAAATACTAAAGCATGTTTGCTTGCCTGTTCCTTCTAGGTAGGGGTCTGTAGTGCATCTAGTAGGCCACGGTAGTGCCCTAAATGATTTATTTAAAAAGCCTACGTTATCTAGATGGGATATAAACTTGTAATGAAACATGTCCCACCCTAGCCTATGCCATAGAGAGCAGTTTGCAATGTATTTTTATTGTATCAAATACAATGGTTTTCATGGAAAGTAGACATGGTGCTCTAATAGGGAGTGGATCCCAAAATAATGTTAATGTTAAAGGGAGAGTTTGGTGTAAATTCATCCATCCGTTGGTGAAGGTCACATTTTGCTGTCCAGAGTCAAATTAGTTAATAACCATCATCCAGGTCAACCTAATGGATCATCATTATGGCATTTAATGAGTAATAGGCATTTTTGACAGTTGCTGTTAAAATGAGGGTGCATTGAAAAAAAGGAAATCATGGTTTGATAGTGAAGCTGATTATGTTTCCTCTTCCTGTAATTTTAAAGCTGCTGATGTTGATGAAGGGGTTTTAAAAACCCTCTCTCGGGATGATCTTTTGGATCTTCTTCCTGGACCACAGAACTTTCTGCGAAGAAAGAAGTTGTGGGATCACATTCATCCAAAGGTAAATGTCCACATATGTGGCTAGAGAGAACCTGGCTGTTCAAGGTCTGTAGGATAATTGGCAAAACTAATAGAGGATAAACAGTTATTACTGGCAAAGTGTAGATTGTTTTTCTGGCAAAGGGTTTTTCTGACACCACACTGTAACCCTTAATAGCAAATTTGATTTAATTGCAGGAACAGAGTGAGAATGCAGTGAGAGAAGCCATTGATCAGCCATCCATGTTGCCAAGCCAGCCATCCACACATGCCATGTTGCCAAGCCTGCCAAGCCAGCCATCCACAAGTGCCATGTGGCCAAGCCCGCCACGGACCTCCACCCCCAAAAGCCATCACCAGAAAACCGTAAAAATGCAGGACCCTCCTGAGTATGTGGTATACACCGATTCAGAACTTGACTTGGTTCGGAGCCAGTATTTTGAACTGCTCCGCAGTGGGAAAGGGTCACAGTGCAAGATGTCTAAAGACCTATTTTGCAGACTGATAAGGAACACTGTAACCAGCATGGTGGCTATCCTCCGTGCCAGTAGTTCGTGTCAAGAACAGATGTACCCTTCAAAAAGGGAAATTCAGGCAGTGGCTGAGAAGATTGTTGATTATTACCCTATGCTGCAAGACTCATCAAACACGCCTTATGTAAGTGCCTTTTTTATTTCAAATAATGTAGTGGGTTAGGCTGTGGAGTAATGACTCAAACATTTCTTTCCTACAGCTGACTGTGTACTCTAAAATGTATAAGCGTATCCAAAACATCAAGTCCCCAAGAAAAAGGCAAGGACGAATGCCACAACGGGGGGTACCTAAGAAGAGGTCTCTCCTTGAAGATGACAGTGATGCTTCAACCAATTTGTCGGTTGCTTCAACAGTAATTCTGCCGGACAGCGATGATAACGACGCTGAGCTCAGCCAAGGTATGCCAATGGAGAAGTAAATGAGTGCTAAAATATTCCACCACAATACGATTTTGTTTGTAAAGACCCGTTATCATGAACCCTTTTTAACTTTTTTTAAAGCCTTTCTAGGGGCATGAATAAATGTCCTTGTATTTGACCTTTTCTTTGGTGTTGTATGTTAAGACCAGGACAGCCGCAAAACACAAGCAAGGCACTATCAGACATTACAGACCATGTACAGCAAACCTAAGTCTAAGCCAAATGGAAGTGATGTTGCTCAGATTTTGGACTTGGAGTTCGAGGCCAGGCGGGCCTTTATTGATTCTGATGCAACAAAGGAAGAAGACAAGGCAGCCAAGATTATGGATGCATATCCATGTTTTAGAGATCCCCGACATGTAAGTAATTTTGCACCCTTTAACATTTGAAGCAGACACTGAATCACACACAGGGATTTGTTTTGATGGCATCTGAATGTAATTTTCCTTCAGCGTATGCCGCTAATTACCTCTGTGGGGGCAGCGGGTAAAGTAAAAAGAAATCGTTATTTCTATACCAAACTTGTAATGAAACATGTCCCACCCTAGCCTATGCCATAGAGAGCAGTTTGCAATGTATTTTTATTGTATCAAATACAATGGTTTTCATGGAAAGTAGACATGGTGCTCTAATAGGGAGTGGATCCCAAAATAATGTTAATGTTAAAGGGAGAGTTTGGTGTAAATTCATCCATCCGTTGGTGAAGGTCACATTTTGCTGTCCAGAGTCAAATTAGTTAATAACCATCATCCAGGTCAACCTAATGGATCATCATTATGGCATTTAATGAGTAATAGGCATTTTTGACAGTTGCTGTTAAAATGAGGGTGCATTGAAAAAAAGGAAATCATGGTTTGATAGTGAAGCTGATTATGTTTCCTCTTCCTGTAATTTTAAAGCTGCTGATGTTGATGAAGGGGTTTTAAAAACCCTCTCTCGGGATGATCTTTTGGATCTTCTTCCTGGACCACAGAACTTTCTGCGAAGAAAGAAGTTGTGGGATCACATTCATCCAAAGGTAAATGTCCACATATGTGGCTAGAGAGAACCTGGCTGTTCAAGGTCTGTAGGATAATTGGCAAAACTAATAGAGGATAAACAGTTATTACTGGCAAAGTGTAGATTGTTTTTCTGGCAAAGGGTTTTTCTGACACCACACTGTAACCCTTAATAGCAAATTTGATTTAATTGCAGGAACAGAGTGAGAATGCAGTGAGAGAAGCCATTGATCAGCCATCCATGTTGCCAAGCCAGCCATCCACACATGCCATGTTGCCAAGCCTGCCAAGCCAGCCATCCACAAGTGCCATGTGGCCAAGCCCGCCACGGACCTCCACCCCCAAAAGCCATCACCAGAAAACCGTAAAAATGCAGGACCCTCCTGAGTATGTGGTATACACCGATTCAGAACTTGACTTGGTTCGGAGCCAGTATTTTGAACTGCTCCGCAGTGGGAAAGGGTCACAGTGCAAGATGTCTAAAGACCTATTTTGCAGACTGATAAGGAACACTGTAACCAGCATGGTGGCTATCCTCCGTGCCAGTAGTTCGTGTCAAGAACAGATGTACCCTTCAAAAAGGGAAATTCAGGCAGTGGCTGAGAAGATTGTTGATTATTACCCTATGCTGCAAGACTCATCAAACACGCCTTATGTAAGTGCCTTTTTTATTTCAAATAATGTAGTGGGTTAGGCTGTGGAGTAATGACTCAAACATTTCTTTCCTACAGCTGACTGTGTACTCTAAAATGTATAAGCGTATCCAAAACATCAAGTCCCCAAGAAAAAGGCAAGGACGAATGCCACAACGGGGGGTACCTAAGAAGAGGTCTCTCCTTGAAGATGACAGTGATGCTTCAACCAATTTGTCGGTTGCTTCAACAGTAATTCTGCCGGACAGCGATGATAACGACGCTGAGCTCAGCCAAGGTATGCCAATGGAGAAGTAAATGAGTGCTAAAATATTCCACCACAATACGATTTTGTTTGTAAAGACCCGTTATCATGAACCCTTTTTAACTTTTTTTAAAGCCTTTCTAGGGGCATGAATAAATGTCCTTGTATTTGACCTTTTCTTTGGTGTTGTATGTTAAGACCAGGACAGCCGCAAAACACAAGCAAGGCACTATCAGACATTACAGACCATGTACAGCAAACCTAAGTCTAAGCCAAATGGAAGTGATGTTGCTCAGATTTTGGACTTGGAGTTCGAGGCCAGGCGGGCCTTTATTGATTCTGATGCAACAAAGGAAGAAGACAAGGCAGCCAAGATTATGGATGCATATCCATGTTTTAGAGATCCCCGACATGTAAGTAATTTTGCACCCTTTAACATTTGAAGCAGACACTGAATCACACACAGGGATTTGTTTTGATGGCATCTGAATGTAATTTTCCTTCAGCGTATGCCGCTAATTACCTCTGTGGGGGCAGCGGGTAAAGTAAAAAGAAATCGTTATTTCTATACCATTAACAAGACTCAAATAGCACCTAAATTCTGTATTAATATACGTAGGGCTCCAACATGTTAATCGAAGCATTAAGAACTTTGAATTTTATTAAAAAGACA
This sequence comes from Gadus macrocephalus, assembly GCF_031168955.1. NCBI lineage: Eukaryota > Metazoa > Chordata > Actinopteri > Gadiformes > Gadidae > Gadus > Gadus macrocephalus. The sequence continues at coordinate 19,759,874 of NC_082385.1, forward strand.
GTTTATGAAGACAGTAGCATTCACAGCTTATGTTTTCAGAATATGTTTTCAGCGATATCCTCCGGCAACACCCAAATCACGTGAGATTTCAAGTGAGACTGTCAGTGTGTTCGTTCCCCAAGATGGCAGCTGCCACCAGAAACCGTGAATGGTACTGTCTTTAATTAACTGTCTGTACACTATCAAAGTTATCAATGCTTTGGTTTACATGTTGGGGCCCTACTTATATTCCCACAGAATTGTGGTGCTATTTGAGTCTTGTTAATGGTACAGAAATAGCGATTTAGTTTGTTTTTACCCAGTGTCCCCACAGCTAGAATTAGGAGGTAATTAGCGGTATTTTAGTTACATCCAGATGCCGTAAAAACAAATCCCTGCAATTGTTCAAACTCGTAATGATATACCAACAAACCCTAGGTAAATTTTGCGCTGGAATTGTCCTTTAGCTGTATTCCATTGATCACAGCACAGACACCAAGTTTGTATATTTGCTGTATGCCGAATTTTGTCTTGTAGGCAGTTGACGAGCTTGGGCGTATCCTTGGTGGCGCCAACAGTAAATACATTGACGATACCAAGAAAAGATGGCAGACCTTCTGTACCAATGTCCAATTCTATGGTCTGTGGAAGAAGGTCCTAAAACCCCCCATTCCTGTGGATATGGCTGGAGGTATGTTCTGTATTATAATCTGCATTGTAATCTATCAAATCATGTGCAGAATATGTGCATAGTGTATCTGACATATGGACTGGAAACCCATCTATTCCATGCTGTTCTCTTCATGTGGTAACAGTTTGACCAAGGGGTCATGCCCGGTCTCTACAGATTCATCTGTTCCCATATAAAGTGAATGGAAAGAGGAGGCAAACGACATTTTGCCGTTCATGTATGCTGTTTACTGAAGTAACTTTTATGTGATAAATTTGCTATGTTGAATGTTAAAGTTCTATGAAGTAGAGTATTATTGTAAGGTTCAATGCATAATGAGTTTTCTCTTGTTCTGACATTGCTTCCACCCAGCGGATTTCACCATTGCCCTTCTGAAAGCATTACCATCCCTCTTCCCATCACCAACACCACCACCAAAACGTCTCGGAGGAGCCAGTGAAGCATTAATTCATGTCCTTGAGGTGAGAACTAGGTTGTGTAGTGTCCACATTGTTTTTACTCTATTATGCTCCACATCCTGACTTTTTTCACATTTGGTCAATCTGTAGGAAAATGAGGATCCCAACAAGTACCTTGAGAAACGCCAACTGTCCTCCCCAGTCCTTCTATATGACGGCAGTACCTGCATTCTCGCAATTGGCAACTACCCTGTGAGTACCCTGGAAGATGTCTTCAATGGTATGCTTACATTGATGGCCTACTACTACACCCTTCACTTGACATATCCGAAGTTTGTTTCCACACTTCTGTCTGTAATTCAGACTGAGGTGCTTCATGATGCAATTCATGATCGGGATGCCACAACGGCGTACAAGAAGGCTATGAATGAATGGAAGTCGTTTGTTAAGAATTAGATCAAGCCATTGTAACGGAACAAATAAAATGAGTATGTGTATAGTTAAATCCTGTATCATTGGGTCAAGACTTTTATTTTGATATGTTGTTAATGTTGTATTCCGGATATCCTGCAGCAGAAAAGACGGTAACTGCTGCAGGTAGGTTGAGCATAAAACGTGTCCGCATGAAACTTTTATTAAAGTAATTCATTGATTCAGTAATTCATCAATATCATTGTCACTTATCTGTAGACGGTTGTTTAATACACTCTTCATATATTTGGCATTGTATTGTTTCTTTTATTTGAGTTTTGATTTTCGTTTGCATTTGTAATATTGTATGTATTTTGTCTAGGCGGACAGGAAATGCTCTAAACCTGTCCTTTATGTTGCTGACCCATTGTGCAGGTAACCGATAGGTTGTTTTAGTTAAATGTATGTTTATAATCCCACTTGTGGCGTTGCTAGCATTCAAAATCTAGAATGTCTAGCCGGTCCCGCCATTTTTACATGCAATACCTCTGGTCGCCACATGAGGGGAGGGATCAACTGTTTATGCACGCTGTTTAGCGCAACTGTTTTAAATATATATAATAAATTATAGAGCAGAAAAGACGGTAACTGCTGCAGGCAGACCAGGAAATGCTCTAAACCTGTCCTTTATGTTGCTGACCCATTGTGCAGGCAATAAAACCGCTGCACCCAATGCTGAGCGTCCGAGTCCAATGCTTGAAGGAAAACAAAACACAACGCAGGTTACAGTGGTGCCGTGATCCCGGATTCAACTGATTGGTCGCTGACCAACAACCCTTACCGGAGGGCCTGTTACCATTCCCACACTGGAGATCAACTGAGAACCCTTGGGTATTGTGTTATATTTGGGGAACTGTAGAATATATGAAATGTTATGAGTGGATATTAATGTGACTGTTTTAGTGCACATCGACATTTTGTATTTTTTTTTATTACTATTTTTTTTCTTCTCTCCGTCTTTTCCATTGTCATGGCTGGCTCACGGGTTACTGGAGCTCAAGGCTTTCTGACTCCTGTTAGTGTGGGTCGGGGTAGAGGTGTGTTGGGGTTGCCTATCCCTTTCCCTCAGCTTAGTGCGTCTGTGGGTACTACTGTAGGGATGGTAGCGAGGACTCCACGTCCTGTTGTTAGTGACACACCACACGCTGCTCACACAGAACAAAATAGTTTCCCTGCGCAACAGGCCCCCTGCACTTCCACTCCTTTAACTACAGAGGACCTTGTTGGCCAGATGAGTGGCATTGTGCAACACATAGGTCAACAACTAGCAGACAGCATTCTCACACACTTGAGTAGGTCTAGTCCGGCGGCGGCTTTGTCTACTCCAAGTGTACACAGTGGTAGCTACGCTCCAGCTCAGGACTCTGTGTCATCAACTCAGCTACATGTAATGAGTCAGAGGAAGGTGCGAGATCCCCCTACTTTCAGAGGTGAGAATTCAGACTCAGTTACTCTTGAAGAGTGGATTGAGCTAATGCAAACTTTCATAAAGAAGGGAGATCTATCTATTGGAGAGCAGGGTGAAGAGATTCTCATCCATTTAAGGGGCAAGGCCAAGGATGTAGTCAAAGTGGGCATTAAATCAAGTGGCGTTGACATCAGACATAGTCCAGCTTCTATCTATAGCCTTTTGAGGAAGCATTTCAGTTGCAAGCAGTTTTCACCACTGCCTCTGCAAGACTTCTACACAACCTTCCCTGAACCACGGGAAGATCCCTTTGACTACTGGCTTCGCCTTAACTGTGCTGCTGATATTGCTGCCGAGTGTCTCCTGGAACAGGGTAAGCAGCAAGACAGCTTGTCCATTGAGGTCACACGTATGTTCATTAGGAACTGCCCAGATTCAGGTCTATTGCTCACTTTTCGTTCTAAGACCATCGACAAGTGGTCGGCTGCAGAAGTGCAAGAAGTTTTGGATGAGTACCACTCAGAGAAGGTCATCAAAGCAGCAGGGGTAGGGAAAGATGGGGCTGTTGGGGAGAAGAACGTGGCTGTGAACAGGATGGAGGTGGAGAGTAGCCTAGCTCCCCTGTGTAGCGCTAAGCCAACACCACAGTCCACATCAGCTGATCACTCTGCTCTGGAGAGGATGATTGGTATGATGGAGAAGGTTCTTATGAATACTGCTCAGTCCAGATCAGCGGATAGAAGGACAAGTGGTCTACCTCGTATTCAAGGTCTTAAAGACACACCGTGTTTAGTTTGCAAAGACCCCTCTCATTCTGCCTTGTCACACTGTAAGGATAACAGACTGTGTTTCCAGTGTTTTTCTCCTGACCATGCAAGGGACAGATGTCCACGTAGGGGACAGAGTGCAGTACCCGGTGGCCAGGCGTCAAACTAACAGATCTGCGTGTGGGGGAGGACCACGTAGATTGATAAAGTGTGCTTCCAACTTCTAGCTTTGAGGCTTTTTCTGACTATGAATCTCTTAGTCAGTTGTACAGTAGTGATTGTTCGTCAGAGAAGACAGTTATTTTTCAGAATTTGCAGACAGTTCCCAGGTCTGATAGTTTATTTTACACATCAGTTTCAATAGTGAATGGACTCTCTTTCAAAGCGCTTATTGATAGTGGATCCATGGCGTGTACTCTTAGTGAGTCTGCTGAAGCCATGTTGTTGAAATACATTCCAGGCATTTCAAAGCAGTCAGCTCAAGATATTGTGATTGTTGGCTGTGGAGGCCATCGTGTCACTCCAACAGCAATCTATGACCTCCAAGTCAGTGTGTACGGTTATTCAATGACTGTTCCCACTTTAGTTGTCCCAGGTCAATCTGAGGAGATGATTCTGGGCAGTAACGTCATCAAAAGGCTTTTGACGTGTCTGAGAGAGGCAGGTGGCAATTGGAAGCTCACGTCCATGCCCAGCAATAACCAGAGTGATGAATGCTCTCCGTTTTTGTCCCTTTTCTCCAACACTCAGAGGTGGAGAGGTGAGTCTGTGCCAGACAGAGTGGGCACTGTAAAGCTCATGAGAAGTGTGACATTAGAGCCACAAACAGAGCACCTGGTTTGGGGTAAGCTACCCGTGTCTTCAGCCTTGTCTGTGGGTAGCACAGTCATCGTTGAGCCGACCAAGTCAAGATCAAGACCTAAGCAGATAATGGTTGGCAGAGTGATCACACCGCTTTGGGGTGATGGCTCCATTCCGATGAAAGTTATAAACCCAACCAATCATAGAATAGTCCTGAGGAGAAATGCTAAGATAGCCGACGTGTCACCTTGTATTGCTGTAGAAGACCTGCCACAGCCAGAACAGATCAAGTCAAATGTGCAGTGTACGGACAGCAGCCCCTCAACTCCCTCAACTCCCAGGTCAGAGGAAGAGATGAAACGTGCCTTGTGCAGTTTGAACCTCCCTGACATCGATCTGGAGTCTTGTGAGGTGTCGGCACACTGGAAAGACAAGCTGCTCCAGACCATTGAGAGATATGAGTCAATATTCTCAAGAGACAAAATGGACTGTGGAGAAGCCAGTGACTTTGTCCATCGCATTCATCTGGCTGATGACCGACCCTTTCGTTTGCCTTACAGGCGTATACCACCAAGCCAGTATGCTAAACTAAGGACGACTCTGAACGACATGGAGGAGAAGGGAATCATTCGCAAGTCACACAGTGATTATGCATCTCCCCTCGTGCTTGTCTGGAAGAAGAATGGCGATTTAAGGATCTGTACAGATTTCAGGTGGTTGAATGCTTGGACGGTCAGAGACGCCTATCCGTTGCCTCACCAGTCTGATGTGTTGGCTGCACTGGGCGGGAACGTCTTCTTTTCCACAATGGATCTGACATCAGGCTATTACAATGTGCCTCTGCAGGAAGAGCATAAGAAATTTACAGCCTTTTCTTCTCCTTTCGGTCTGCACGAGTACAACAGACTGCCTCAGGGTCTCTCAAACAGTCCAGCCACGTTCATGAGAATGATGATGTCAATCTTTGGCGATGAGAACTTCAGCAGTGTCCTGTGCTATCTGGACGATCTCATGGTGTTTGCTCCTTCCGAGTCTGTGGCCCTTCAGCGTCTTGAAATGATCTTCTCCCGTCTGTCGAGTCACAATCTGAAGCTGGCCCCAAAGAAATGCTTCTTCTTAAGACGTTCTGTTAAATTCCTTGGCCACATAATCTGTGAGAAAGGCATTGAGACGGATCGAGACAAGGTCGAGGCCATCAGCAAAATCCAGAGAGTTGATCTGATGGAGGCTGACGGGCAGACACCATGTTCAAAGAAGATCAGATCGTTCCTTGGTATGGTGATGTATTATCAACACTTTATTGAGGGATGTTCTGCGAAGGCCAAGCCACTCTTCAAGTTGACAGCAGGGTCCAGTAAGCAGACTCGTGGGAAGTTGGGGAGAAAGCCAAAAAAACGGCCGAGTGTCACTAAACTCGCCCCTACTGATTGGACACCTGCTTGTCAGCAGGCCTTTGAAGTCCTGAAGTCAGATCTGCTACAGAGTGTGACCTTAGCTCACCCAATGTTCGACCAGCCTTTCATTCTGGCTGTTGACGGGTCTTTTGACGGAGTTGGAGCAGTCCTCTCTCAAGTCTCCTGGTGAGGAGATAGCAAGACCGGTAGCCTTTGCCAGCAGAACGTTGTCTCGGTCACAGATGAACTACCCTGCTCATAGACTTGAATTCTTTGCACTGAAGTGGGCTGTTTGTGAAAAGTTCAGCCATTGGCTAAAGGGAAGACATTTCACAGCATGGACTGACAACAACCCTTTGACATACATTTTGACAAAGCCCAGACTGGATGCCTGTGAACAGCGATGGGTGGCTAAACTTGCATCATACAGCTTTGACATAAAGTATGTCCCAGGCCCTAGAAACATTGTGGCAGATGCTTTAAGCAGAGAACCCTTCGTCCTGTCTTGCGTAAGCCACCGCATTGTTACCGAGCCATACATGTCTCTCTTGAGAAATTTCAGTGGTGTTGTGGATGACACAGTCCAAAATGCCTTCAGGTACTCCAACAATCATCAGATGGTCCTGAGATCAGGCAAAAATCCACATAACACGTCCGCCGACGAAGCCTCAGACACTGGTTCGGTCGGAGCTCCAGATGTTTCAGCTGTTCTGGAAGCTCATTCCAGTGGTGGTCTGAGTGAAGTCCTGGGTGCGAGTCCGGCTGTTCCTCAACTGCAGCAGGTTGACTCCCCCATTCCTCACAGCAGTCTTGTGAACCAACAAGGGCAGGATAGTACGATCAGCCGAGTCCTCTACTATATCGAGAGACGGCGGAAGCCATCGAAAAATGAGAGAACAGATGAGTCCTTCAGTGTGCGCCAGCTCCTGAAGTATTGGGACAGGCTCGTTATCCATGATGGCTTACTGTGCAAGGTGAGAAAAGATCAAGGCATGAACAGACGACTTTTTCTCTTTGTCGTGCCCAACTCTCTCAAAGCGCAAGTACTGAATGGAATTCATGATTCCGCTGGTCACCAAGGGAAGAGCCGAACGCTGTCTCTGGCTAGGCAGAGATTCTTCTGGGTTGGCATGAAAAGAGACGTTGATGATCATGTGAAAAACTGTCATCGCTGTGTTGTTGGAAAGACACCAGAGCCCGGTGCTTGTGCTCCACTTGAGAGCATCCGCACATCGGAGCCGATGGAACTGGTCTGCATTGACTTTTGGTCTGCAGAGGTAAATGATGGGAAGTCCATGGATGTGCTTGTTGTGACTGACCATTTTTCCAAAATGGCTCATGCATTCCCATGCAAAAATCAGTCCGCTAAGCAAGTGGCTCGGAAGCTCTGGGACGATTTCTTTCTCGTGTACGGTTTCCCTAGGAGGATTCATTCTGATCAGGGAGAGAACTTTGAAAGCAAGTTGATCAGGGAGCTGTTGATTCTTTCAGGTGTCGAGAAGTCGCACACAACACCATACCACCCCATGGGCAACGGCGTGGTTGAAAGATTCAACAGGACCCTTGGGTCCATGATCAGAATGTTGCCTCCTAAGTCCAAAGCAAAGTGGCCCCAGATGTTACAGCTACTCACCTTCAGTTACAATTGCACAGAGCACGAGACAACAGGCTTTGCACCTTTCTATCTGATGTTCGGTAGAGTCCCTCGTCTCCCAGTTGACGTCCTGTTTCAAACTGTGGTTTCTGACGAGGTTGTGGTGGGCCACAATGAGTTTGTGTCACGCCTGAAGAAAGACCTGCGTGAAGCGGTGCAGATTGCACAAAGACACAGTCAGAAAGAACAGACTAGACACGCAAGGCTCTATAACAGGAAGGTCAAGGGGTCACCTCTAATCATTGGTGACAGAGTGCTCGTTGCGAACAGAGGTGAAAGAGGGAGAAGGAAGTTGGCTGACAAATGGGAGTCAACAATGTACGAAATTGTGGCTGCGAACCCTGACATCAATGTCTACAAGATCAAAGACGTTGCCTCTGATAAACTGAAGGTAGTCCACCGAAATCTACTGCTTCCTGTGAACTTCTTACCGATTGGTGATGGAGAAGACAAGTCAGTAAGTGGGTAGGCACTGAGATTTTTGTGTCCCACTCCGCCCCTGCATGAATAAATAAAAATCAAATCAGGATGACATATCGTCTATTACTCTCACTCTCCCACACGCACGCACACACACATCATCAGAATACAACCACTGTATCCTTAATTATTGCACAGCGGCCAATTATGTTTGTCAGTCAGCAACAATGAGAACATGAAGGCAAATGGCTTGAAAAACTGTCATCGCTGTGTTGTTGGAAAGACACCAGAGCCCGGTGCTTGTGCTCCACTTGAGAGCATCCGCACATCGGAGCCGATGGAACTGGTCTGCATTGACTTTTGGTCTGCAGAGGTAAATGATGGGAAGTCCATGGATGACATTAATTCAACCACACTTATCAATTCAAAATTAAGCCCAAAATAGTTTCTGACTCACCTATCGGTAGATAAAATCCATCCGCCGCTCTTTCCTCGTGAAGGCGTCGATCACAGCGTTGTAAAAGACCTCTTTACGGGCCTTCAGGCACAGTCTCTGGCTCTCGATGGACGTTTGAAACGAGCAAACAATTTTCGGTCCCTTTTTCTGCAAAAGTGCATCAAGTGTTGGCATAGGCCTCCCTTTTGCCAGTAGCTCATTTTTGCTAGTAAAGTTGAGTTTAGAGAAATTTCTTAGCTCTAAAATATCGGTAGATGTCGCTGCTGTCATTTTAACTTGTTGAGTTTCGCGGGGATTACGTGTAGCCGGTGTAATGACGTCAGCTGCGCAAATGTCCAGTAATATCTCGATTTCGATTGGTCCATGTTTGATACGTAGCGTAGATGATTACTGGCATAACATATTTACGTACAAAGGCACAGCAGAGTTGTGCCTTTCGGCGTAGATGTTAAAGAATACAGGATCGAAGTGCGCATGCGCCACATTAGTTTTTCGTTGCCGTTCACAATGAATGGACAGTAAAGGCACTGCTTATTCTACCGGTTTTTTGTATTTGATGTTGCGTAACTGATACAATTGTCATCGTAACGTCTAAACAATTGGAATAACGTATATATTGCATATATAAAACACAAGAATACTCGGTACAAATACAAATACAAGTTTATTAAATACAATTATTTAATAAACATTTTTACGTTTGAATTTTGTCAGGGTAGGCAGTGCCTACCTTGCCTACCCTGACTGCACGTCACTGGGTAGTGGTGAGGTGGTTCCTGAAGTCAGCCCTTCGGAAGAAGTAGATCACAGAGGCGAGGTGGTGCCTGAAGTCAATCCTGTAGTTGAGGTGGATGTCAGTGAGGGGATTGTTCCCAAAGTCAACCTCCCAGGTGAGATTGATGGCAGTGTTGACCGGACTGTACACTGGGTGCTGTCCAGCCCTGATGATTCTGAGTTGGAGGATCGACAGACTAGCCTCTCTGAAGGACATGATGTGTCTGATTGGGTGTCTGAGCCATTTGAATCAGCTAGTGTCATCGGCAGTGATCGGAGTTTGGAGGACAGTGATGTTCCCCCTATAATCAATGGCCGACACAGTGCTGAGCTCCACCCCGTGGTCATTGCACATGAAGAGGTATCCACGGATGCACTTCCAGTATGCACTCAACCTCTGGGTTTTGAAGACACAGTAGCTCGAACCAGACGAGGCAGGGCTGTCAACCCTCCAGAGAGGCTCATTTGCGAAATGAATGAGCAAGTCCTTGACACTTCAGAGTCCACAGTGAACTCTTTCATTTATTTAGTTAAAAGTTTGTTTTGAGATTCAACATATAGGTACTAGATGTCAGTTTAGTCAGTCTATAGACACAGTAAGACACAGTTAGAGATAAGTATCATTTATAGCAATATTTGAGGTGTAACAGGCATCTCAAGAGTCTACTTTTGGTCTTGTGGATGGCGCCATCCCATTCCTTAAGTAGGCCTACTCCTTAGTTGGAGGATTCCTTAATCGACAGCTAGTGATATTTGGTTTTATTGACTTGTTAGTGCCTGTATAATTTTTTTTTTTTTTTCGGTTTTGAGGCCTAGGAGGTATTTTTTTTATTTTTATTATTTGTTTCTATCTCTCTTCCTCTTTATTTTGGTGAGTGTTTTACCGCTACGTCCCCAATTTAGCAGGATTTAAGGGAGGTGTATGTAACGGAACAAATAAAATGAGTATGTGTATAGTTAAATCCTGTATCATTGGGTCAAGACTTTTATTTTGATATGTTGTTAATGTTGTATTCCGGATATCCTGCAGCAGAAAAGACGGTAACTGCTGCAGGTAGGTTGAGCATAAAACGTGTCCGCATGAAACTTTTATTAAAGTAATTCATTGATTCAGTAATTCATCAATATCATTGTCACTTATCTGTAGACGGTTGTTTAATACACTCTTCATATATTTGGCATTGTATTGTTTCTTTTATTTGAGTTTTGATTTTCGTTTGCATTTGTAATATTGTATGTATTTTGTCTAGGCGGACCAGGAAATGCTCTAAACCTGTCCTTTATGTTGCTGACCCATTGTGCAGGTAACCGATAGGTTGTTTTAGTTAAATGTATGTTTATAATCCCACTTGTGGCGTTGCTAGCATTCAAAATCTAGAATGTCTAGCCGGTCCCGCCATTTTTACATGCAATACCTCTGGTCGCCACATGAGGGGAGGGATCAACTGTTTATGCACGCTGTTTAGCGCAACTGTTTTAAATATATATAATAAATTATAGAGCAGAAAAGACGGTAACTGCTGCAGGTGGACCAGGAAATGCTCTAAACCTGTCCTTTATGTTGCTGACCCATTGTGCAGGCAATAAAACCGCTGCACCCAATGCTGAGCGTCCGAGTCCAATGCTTGAAGGAAAACAAAACACAACGCAGGTTACACCATGCTTAAATTTCTGCTGTAATATCCCAATACAGAAAAACATTGGTTGTTCATAAAAATGTTGCTTCTGCAAAAATATTTGTTCCCTTTGTAACCTACAGTTTGAACAGGTTAAAATAATTTCACGGGGGGGGGTTAATGTTTGTTTGCAGTTTATTTTTATGCAATGTCCTGCTCTTGATTGCACATTGCTAGCATTTATTATGCGTGTGCTGAATTTATTCACAGGAAAGTATTTAAAGGTCCCATGACATGCCACCAGGTGTGGTGGGATTAGCCGTTACAGATGGAAAGCCAACCCCGACAGAAAACGACCTCATTCAGTCACGTATCACCTTCATTACGCCGTAAAAAACGCTGTAAAATGTAGAAAAACAGTGTTTTTTACGCCGTCATGCGCAAAAAATGCGCCGCTTTTTACGCCGCAATGAAGTCCTTTAAGAGCGAGCGTAAAATACGGCGTCTCTAGTATGCTAATAATCTCCGCCCTTCTTTTCTCTCAGCCAATGCATTTGTAGTGTTTGCGCCCAATCGCTGATCAAGACAAGCAGACCAAATGCATTGGCTGAGAGCCGTTTAGAGCGCGAGAGAGTGCTCTAAACTGCGTTTTTTACGCATGCTCTTGAAGGACTTCATTGCGGCGTAAATTACAGCGCATCTTTTGCGCATGACTGCGTAAAAAACACTGTTCTTTTTTACGTTTTTTTTACGGCGTAATGAAGGTGATACGTGACGGCATGAGGTCAATTTCTGTCGGGGTTGGCTTGCCATAGTTACAAGCCGTTTTGGAAATCAGCACCTTATGACATCACACGGGTGGGCGTGTCCACCAGATGTGTGCTGGATAGATCAGTCTACCAGCCTACCTAGTGGACTGTAGCAAATGTTGGACATCTATCCTTCTAGGTGGACACACCCACCTGTGATGTCATAAGGGGCAGATTTCCAAAACGGCTTGTAACAGCTAATCACACCACACCGGTTGGCATGTCATGGGACCTGTAAAAAAAAATTATATCTTTATGCAATATTATTTAGAGAAGTCCACTACAATTCATCTAAATTATACCAATTAATCTAAATTATATCAAGCATTAGGCTAAGATATTTTTCAAATACCATTGTCTTCAGTGAGTTATAACAAAGCACTGTACCATATTGTATACAATTCTATGAGCCAAAATGTTGCTGGCTTATTTGATATTTGTACATTTGTTTCATTTTTCATTTGTATATTTGACATATTTGTTGGGTCCAGTTGAACTTCCCTGTGGAAGCTAAGTGACTCATTGAAAATCTTTTACACATTGACTGACTTTTATTTCAATGCAATTCACATTGGCGAGAAATTAAAGTAATAACCTATGTACTGTTAATCCTGGTTTGTGGTGCCTTATTACACAGCACAACATTTACATTTTAGTTGGTACACACTGGTTTTCCCCTATGATGTTACTTGAATGAATTTATTGGTCTGCTTTCTGGCACATGCTCTCTTCCTGGATAACTGCCTTTATTTTAAGATCAGGAAACTTGTTTCCAGTAACTACTATACTAATTGTGTTGACAATGTAAGACTGATTTCAAGTACTTCTATCTAGAATTTAACATCTGAACTTGTTTTCAGGCCATAAACACTATCCAGAGACTGGTTATAAGTATTTTTATCTAGAATTTAGCATCTGTGAACTTAATATTAGACCAAGGATACTAATCAGAGACTGGTTATAAGTATAATTATCTAGAATTTAGCATCTGAACTTATTATTAGACCAAGGATACTAATCAGAGACTGGTTATCAGTATAATTATCTAGAATTTAGAATCTGTGAACTTATTATTAGACCAAGGATACTAATCAGAGACTGGTTATAAGTATAATTATCTAGAATTTAGCATCTGAACTTATTATTAGACCAAGGATACTAATCAGAGACTGGTTATAAGTATAATTATCTAGAATTGAGCATCTGTGAACTTATTATTAGACCAAGGATACTGATCAGAGACTGGTTATAAGTATAATTATCTAGAATTTAGCATTTGGGAACTTAATATTAGACCAAGGATACTAGACGGAGACTGGTTATAAGTATAATTATCTAGAATTTAGCATTTGTGAACTTAATATTAGACCAAGGATACTAGACAGAGACTGGTTATAAGTATAATTATCTAGAATTTAGCATCTGTGAACTTATTATTAGACCAAGAACACTTACCAGAGACTGCTTAATTCTAGTCTAGAGGCAGCTTATTTTAAGACAACTTGTCAAGAAAAGTTATCTTGCTGCATGGACAGATAATTTCACTACTTTTAAGCCATTTTCTGATAGATTTAAGTGTTTATATCTTAAAATTTGACCAAGCTTTTTTGCAGTGCACACAGCAATCCCACCCCTCCCTTACGAGAAAATACACCCACATACATGCACACACACAAGCACCTACAAGCACACACACACACACGCACGCACATGCACTAATACATTCCTTTCTACAAGCACACTCGCGCAACATTCCTTTGAACAAACAGGCAATAATAATAATGCCACTACACACCCGCCTCCCCGGCCACCGGATGCAACTTGTTTTGCAAATCGCTATATAGGGAGTATATTATATACTACTGGCCCGCCTCAAACTAGAAAAGGTCAGACTGGACGCCACCCTAGAGGCTCTACAAACAGAAAAGGAAATGGATGCTGCACTGATAGAAGCAGAAATACTGGAGTCAGGTTTGATGGACTCAGACCATCAGTTACACCGCAGTAGAGCTTCTAAATCTCTCTCACCCCAGACACGACTCCAGCGCACAGAACACTGTGTACAGGACCATTCCAGCCTGAAGTCTAACTCACACAATCCCCATGCCTCATCTTATCAGGAGTTAACACTAGCTACAAGTGACATAAAGCAGCCCGTTGCGCCCATACTTTACACACCCCTGCCTATGAAAACAGAGGCGCCCTGGCAGAACGATAGAGGGATGGACGGGAGAGGCAGACAGCGACACCTTAACGATCCTCATGGCAACCAGGGCAGAACGGTCAACCAAAGCAACCCTGACACCTCCACCGCAAACAACCTCGCCAGGTACCTCGCACAGAGTCAGTTGGTGACCTCAGGGCTAACAAATTTCGACGACAAGCCAGAGAATTTCTGGGCATAGAAGTCCACCTTTTACGGAGCCATCACAGGCCTGGGCCTGTCAGCCGGAGAAGAGCTCGATCTCCTCATCAAATTGCTTGGCAAGGAGTCCTCAGAACAGGCAAGAATGCTCAAAGCAGCCAGCATTAGGCACCCCCAGGTCGGATTGATGATGATTTGGCAGAGGCTGGAAGAGTATTATGGCTCACCAGAGGCAATCGAAAGGGCTCTCTTTGATAAACTGGAAGACTTTCCGAAGGTTACGTACAAAGACCCTCACAAGCTCCGCGACCTTGGTGACCTGCTCCTAGAACTTGAAGCTGCGAAGATGGACGGCTACTTACCTGGCCTGTCTTACCTAGACACTTCCAAAGGAGTGTCTCCCATCGTCGACAAGCTTCCATTCAACCTCCAGGATAAATGGGCTTCATTTGGGTCCAAATACAAGGTAAAAAACAATGTGGCTTTTCCCCCCTTCGCTGTGTTTGCTGACTTCATCCGCAGGGAAGCCAGAGTTAAAACAGATCCCAGCTTCAACCTCCCTCCTTCCCGCACAGCAGCCGAAAAGAAAGAGAGGTTTGACAGACAGATGAAGACAGCCATATCAGTGCACAAGACACAAGTGTCCCCCAAAGAGAGACCTAGAAACATGGACCCTGGGAAGCACTGTCCCATCCATGACAAAGACCACCCACTGAGGAAATGTAGAGGCTTCAGGGAGAAGACCCTCGTAGAGCGCAAGCAGTTTCTAAAAGACAATCACATATGTTTCAAGTGCTGATCCTCAACAACCCACTTAGCTTGGGACTGCGTCACAGAGGTGGACTGCAAGGAATGTGGCAGCAACCGTCACACCTCAGCACTCCACCAAGGACTAGCTCCAAGTGCACAGAAGTATGCGGAGATGGAATGAGTCTCAGGGCATGTCCCAAGATCTGCTTCGTCAGCGTCTTTCCTGAAGGACGAAGGGAGGAGTCCAGAAGGATGTACGCTATCTTGGACGAGCAAAGCAACTGTTCCTTGGCGACATCAGAGTTCTTCAGCATCTTAAACGTGGCGTTGTAGTTCATCGCCATACACACTCGGGGTGGACTAGGGATGGGAATTGATAAGAATTTCACGATTCCGATTCTGCTTATCGATCCGATTCCTTATCGATTCTCTTATCGATTCTCATTGGGTGAGAAAATAAGTACAAATGTGTTTGTTTGTATTAAATCTCTTTAATATCTGATCAGAAGTGTGTCTAGTATTAGGAAATTGTACATTTTCAAATCAATTGGTCTGAACAAAAAAATATATGGTTGGCCTTTTAAGCCCAAATGCCATCATTATGTTCCATAAAACTAAAAACACAGACTGAAAATAGTCAAGTAAGAGTTTGTTCCTTTTGGAATACTAACACTGTTCATTTACATTCAACTTGTAAAAAACTCTACTGACATAAACAAAATGAAGTATTGATTAGACAGAGATTTATTAGATGGGCCTACCTAATAAACCGTTGGAACACACAAGACCGGAAACCATAGCAACGCCGGTAAGCAAACCCCGAGAAGCCCAATCCCTATCAGAGCTCCCCACGCTACGGCCATCCGGAGGCGCACAGAGCTGTTGGCCGTGATATTATATAATTATATAATATTAAATTATATACTATTATATATAGAGCTCCGGGAGTCGCAAACGGCAACAATCACCTTCTCCTCCATGCTGCAGTTCACCCCGGACTGCACTGCACTGAGTTTGACGGTTGATCGCTGATTGGCTGTTACGTCAACACATGTCACTCAGTTGTCACGCTGTTGAACGCTGATTGGCTGTCATCACGCAAAATTCGCGTCAAAGTTGAAATATTTCAACTCGAGCCGATACGCAGCTCTACGTTCACTTTGTATGGGATCTTGTCGCCCCGTCGCGTTTGGTGTGAACGCACAATGCGCTTCTTCCTCGGTGGCGCCATGTTTGCTGCGTTCTGAACCAAAACAAAGTAGCGTGTGTGTGACGTCATGACGCATTTGCCGCAACCGGAACCGATAAGCGGAATCGTTAATTAGGCTTGCTAATGATTCCAAGGAATCGGTTGACTCGGCACCGGTTTTGAACAAGAACCGGTTCTCGATTTCCATCCCTACTCAGGACATGTTCAGGTCTCAAGGAGACAGCTGGCAGAAAGGCCCGTGGTTAAGTTGTGGAGTCAGCCGATGAGAAGGCCAGTTTCCCTCTTCCCACACTCCTCGAATGCAACCAAATCCCAAACAACCGTTCGGAGATCCCAACCCCCAATGCTGCTCGACACCAAGGACACCTGAGACACATCGCAGATGAGAGAGCCCACCCCTGGTTCCAGATGCACACATGCTCCTGTTGCTCGGTAGAGACATTCTTAGAGTACACAAAGTAAGAAGCCAAATAAACGGTCCACATGACGCCCCATTCGCCCAAAAGCTGGACCTTGGATGGGTCGTCGGCATCGTGTGCCTCGGGGAAGCGCACAAGCCACCCCACGTCGGAACATTCCAAACCTCCATTCTGGAAACTGGACGCCCCAGTTTTCTCAGCCCATAGAGCAGAATCCAGGCGAAAGAGATGTTCGCCCACGGCTACTCAGCGTTGGACATCACAGACAGCACACAGACGCTCAATGGAGAAAACCTGGGTCAGTTAGTCTTCCTTCACACAGCCAATGATAACAAGCTCACTCCTTCAATGGATGACCTGAGGTTCCTGCAGATCACGGAGGACGAGTATCGACAAGACGAGTCAAAAAGTTGGGTCGCGCCCCTTCCTTTCCAGTCCCCACGAAAACAACTGCCCAACAACAGGGAGCAAGCCAAAAGCCGCCTCAACTCTCTCCACTACACTCTTAGCAAGCAGCCACAGATGAAAGCCTACTACCTAGAGTTTGTCGAGAAGATGCTTACCAATAAACATGCAGAGATCCCTCCACCTTTACAGGAAGGCCAAGAGTGTTGGTATCTCCCATCATTTGGAGTATTTCACCCAAAGAAGCCAGGACAGATCCGTGTGGTGTTCGACTCCATTGCACCTTACAAAGGAGTCTCTCTCAATGACGTACTCTTCACAGGCCTTGATCTCAACAATACCCTCTTGGGGGTGCTCATGAGATTCCGGAAGGTATCTGTTGCCATCACCGCCGACATTCAGCACATGTTTCATGGCTTCATAGTGCGTGAAGACCAAAGAGACTTCCTCCGCTTCCTGTGGTTCCACAACAACGACTCGGACAGTGACATTGTGGATTACAGAATGTGCGTCCATGACTTCGGCAACAGCCCATCCCCCGCCGTCGTCATATATGGCCTGAGAAGAGCAGCCAAGGAAGAAGAAAATAACTTCGGCAGCAACGCGAGAAGGCCATCAGTGTCCCCTAATCGAGGTTAGCCCACCAGGACAACTCACAGGATCCTCTTCACTTTTTCGAATGAAGTTAGGATTTCTAGGATTTATAACTTTGTTTCCTGACGCATCCTCCCCCACACCAATTGTGAACAATCATATATAACACGACAAATAAGCAAACAACTTTACCTCAAGTCTATCCGTAGCCACTTGCTGCACTCGTGGAATAGCATCCTTCTTCAATGACACTTTCTTTGGGTTATTTGGGTCAGCAGCTCTTTTAGGAATGATGAAGTCGTCCTTATCGAAATGAGCACTGCAGACATGGTAATTCTTCTGCATCAGCATCTCGATTAGCGTCTCAATGTCCATATTCAAAACAATAAGCCACTGGTCCAACAGAGATCGGTCATTGTACCATGGAAAGTTTCTGGGGTGTAACTTCTCATTTGTTTTCCGCAGCCGGGGATAAAACAATCACGAACCATCTCTCTCTCTTGACTTCAAGCTGTAGATGGGTCGTCTTCTCCGGTGCTTGAGCTGTCCTTCACTCTCTGCGATAATCACGTGTGCAGTGCGACTTCTGTCAACAACGTGCCATGCTTGATTGTAGCGAACAAATATTTTGTAACTGTAGCTTACATTTGCAAGGCCTTTAATTTACGTGTCAACACTTGCTATACATTATTTATGAATATAAATGATAAATTCCAAAACGTTCCTCCTTGAACTGAACTCTGGCGCATTCGGCAATCGACTTGTGTGGACTTCCTGTAAACACAGACCTGCCGGTAATGCTGGTTAAACTGTCTTTTTAAATAAACTCTGGGTTTGCAAACTAAGTTGTTGGTGCTTAATTGTATGTGTAGGGACCCTAGTCATGCTACTGCAGAGGTTTGGTGCTATTTTTAACAATATTAGTGGTTCAAAAATGCCGATTTGGAAGCGAAACTCAATGCCCCAAGCCAATAACATGGACGCCAAACATTGCGCCGGGCAAACTATGGAAAAGGTATCTGGAGGGCTTATTTGATGGGTTTTCATGCCAAAACAAAGAACCTGGGTTCAATTTGCGCCGGAATTACACTTTAATGTGTATACCACATAAGAAGTACTCAACAGAAGATGTTTTAATCGCATTGTATATCTCCTTGTTACTTTTAGATGAGAACCCCTGAACTGCCTTTCGGATTGTCAGGCTACGGAATTTCAGAAAACAGGCATCCTTGGTTAGAGTGGAGGGAAAGAAAGTTAGGTAAATGTCATCAAACACGCAGTTGGTACGCACAATTGAAATTCATAAAGTTAATTACTATGCAAATGAGTATAGCTAATTCATGGTCATTTTTAAGGTGCAGTAATTTCAGACTTTTGCACAATTCAATTACTGTATGGTATGTTAGATAACAACAGTTAAAGCTATAATTAGAGCAATTGAAAGAGTGGAACATTAGTCTCCTTTCATCTCATTTCTTCTCATGTATTGGTTAGCCATGGTTGTAAACAGTTCATCAAATTATTTTGAGTAGATTTTGACGTTGTTTATCAGGTGCTATTGCTACTATAGATACACAAAGGACAACTTGTCATTTTTGTGTTATGTTTGTTCTGTTATTAAAACTGATAAGCCTTTTCAGCTTTCCATGATTGTTGATAATCGTGATTCGTTGCACTCTTAAATCCATGCAGCAGGTGTAGACCCCTGCGCTAGTGAGTGTGGTGCGACGACCCATAAGCGCCACACACGTACACGTACCGGCAGGATGGGTGTATACAAGGCTGGGAGGGAATCATCACAGTATACTAGGGATGGGCAAAATTATTCTTTTACGGGAACTAGTTATTTCAGTTCAGTTCACTATAACGATTAGTTCGCTTTGATTCGTTCGTTACGTCAGTTTATGTCATTTGACAGGGAATCTCACAGGTGTCTGCCCCCCCCCCCCCCCGCGAGACGGCCCTGAGCATAATTTAAGCGACTTCTAGGCTCTACCCCCCGTGAAAATCGACAAGATACAATATATAGTGTAACCAAACGTCCCACCAATATTGATACCACTTGCTTACTCTCTATATGTCATTCATGGTTTTATATTTATAATTATATATTTAAATTATTCATTATTCAGGCATTACAGAACTTTCATGGTCATAAATAAAAAATACGAACTGCAGTTTAATTTCTTTGTTTGTTCTTGAATTGACGTAGAATGGAGCAAAAACTCCTGGGATTGGGAAATGCGTTTATCCAATAAACAGATGGAGGTCAAGTCTATTTTCGGAAATGTAGGGGGATATATGAGTGGCCCAACGTCGAATGGTATGAGAAGGGTCCAGCTGCAGGCTTGGGCGTTCCCGTCATGACACAAAAACGCCCATCGGGCGTTCCCGTCATGACACAAAAACGCCCATCAGGCGTTCCTGTCGCGTTTCATCGATCAATCAAGAAGAGGTGAGTGAGTTTCGCAAGGCATGCTGGGTATGCTACCCTTCCTTTTTTGGCGGTTTTACCTCGTAGTAACTTTCCAGAAAAATGAAAGGGTTATGATGAGAGATTATGTCAGTAAGTATGATATTGTTTATTTGACAACATTGGTTGTGAAGTATTCTCATTTAAATCACTGATTTAGCTGTGGTATCGTTGTATCCGAATTTGAATCCGATATAAATACTCGTGACAAGCATGGTTCGGTAGCAGCGAATGCTATGCTATCGTCCATAAACGTTGCATACTATTCAGAAATCAGCAACGTTTAAGACGGTTTGTAGGTAGAGGGTAAAGTTCGCAGCGAAGGCTTTGCCGATTATTTTACTGTAAGGTTAACGTTACCAAAGTACATTGTTAAGTTGGATGTTAAGGTGTCAGCTGGCATGGTAAGAGGCATGAAATCGCGGCCACTCTGCTTCGTTGTGGTGACACACGCATCGGATTAAACTGTGCATGTAAACGTACTAGTATGTCTAAACTAACTAGTATGTTTACATGCATGGCATATCAGAGAATTCTGTCAGTTCGGTCGCGGCGCAACGAATGAATAAAGATCGTTAGCACTCTGAAAAACAGATGACAGATGTGCCCTTAGTTACTACTTTATTACCTCGTTGATGACCAACGTTTAGGAAAACATGTACTTTTAATTCACCCTTGGGTGAAATCGAAGCGTAGTGTGTACTGAATGCGTGTTGATGATGATGCATATATGAATTGCAACTTACACGTCTTCCAAACCTTTTCAGTACCCTGGTCCCTGGCACATGCTTTGTCCAATGGACCTTGGCTGACGAGGTAAAACGTGTGGCTGTAGAGTAGCATTCACTGGTAGACAGGCAGGCCTCTAGATTGTTTATTATGATTTAATGAAGTGTTCCTATGTGACGCTGATGGGCCCTGGTTGCTGCTAAATGCTTGTTGAAAGTGCATTGTGCACTTTTTGTATGTAGCTACAAAATGAGGGTGGATATCACTTTATAGTTTATAGGCATTATATACCAATAAGAATCATTGACAAATCACATTCCCCTTTTACCACCACAGGACGCACCTCACCAGTATCAGAGCAACAGCTGTGGGGTGTTTATGCTGCTGGTGAGATGCATTATTTTCAGAAATGATGACTAGTTTGTAAAACAACTAACTCATTTGTATGTTAATTTCAGTACGCAATGTATATGGGCATAATTAATCGATGCTCGATAATTGATCGTTAAGAAATGCGTCGATCAATTTATATTGTTATCGATTAAAAGGACGTTGTGTTGCATACTGTGAGTCTTGAAGCATTTAATTGAATATAACCCTGCCGACTGATGGAAAGTGAATGGAAGAAGGTTCCCCAGGCTGTCAAAGTTAGCGCGACAATACCTCTGCATCCCCGCAACTTCGGTCCCGTCAGAGCGGGTGTTTTCTGCTGCTGGACTGACAGTTACAAGGCTGCGTTCGCGTCTGACCCCCGAGCATGTTAACATGCTTATATTCCTAAACAAAAATATGTAGGCTGGAGTTACTGTATGCTATGGACGACAGTCACCACCGTATGTGAGTCGCTCTTTTCTTTCTTAATGTGTTGACTCTCGCTCCGCTTGGTGCCTCTTGGAGTCGTTACATTTTGCCAAAACTGTGATATTTTAGCAACAAGTCCAGCCTTATATATGTTCAATAAGGTATTGCTTTTAGATAGACTAGTTCATGCAATTGTTTGTAAATGGGTGGCTCATCTTTTTGTTGCGAGCCTTTTCCGCGCGCCGGCTGCAGGCATTATATGTCGGCCTTTCCCCCCCCTTTTTTT
The DNA here is from genome assembly GCF_031168955.1 of Gadus macrocephalus. Classification (NCBI taxonomy): domain Eukaryota; kingdom Metazoa; phylum Chordata; class Actinopteri; order Gadiformes; family Gadidae; genus Gadus; species Gadus macrocephalus. Next base: position 19,781,545 of record NC_082385.1, read on the forward strand.
TCATAACAGTTATACAGTTTAATGCCCACTTTTAGCCTACTGCCTTTGTTTGATTATTGTTGTCCGATAAGTTCGCTACTTATTGTAATTGGAATAGGCTACAGATTTAGTCTTGTTGAATCGTTTCCAAACCTTTAAGAGCGCCTGTAGGCGCATTGTTCGGACTTTACGAGCGCCGCATAGGCCTATAACCTATAATGCCTGTATTTATTATTTTAAAACTGTTAAACAGTTGTAGGTCTTCAAGTTAACTGTATTGTATTAATTTTGGCCCATACATTATTGTTGGAATAAAGATTTCATTGATAAAAACATTAGAAAAAAAACATAGAAAAAAGTTAATGATTAATCGATAATTGATCGATAACTCTAGCGATGCTCGATCAAGAAAATTTCTTCAAATGCCCATCCCTATATTCTACCCTCAAAAGCAATATGATTTCAGTGAGGTGAGTTCTTTCAAATCTCAATCAGATGTGTAGCATGAAATATAAGGCTTTTAATAATTTAGTCATCCTTACTGGAGGCTACAATTAACATGCATCATAGGTCATACACATTACTTTGTCTTCAGGTACTGCACTTACGGGAGGAGATGGCTACATCTTCACAATAATTTACACTGCCATAGTACACTGCTAAACAGTACTGTAACATGGATTTGTATTAGGCTATGAAGTCATTTAAAGCATAACTTTACTTTTCAGGGGGACATGCTCTCTATCAGGAGGTGGTGGTTGGACAGCTGTTGGAGACCTTTATACTTGAAAGGTTTATATACTGTGTCCATGTTGCTATTTACTTATTTTTGGTGCTCACGAAGATCGTAGCCAATACACTTGTCTCTCTGTCTCTAGCCCTGCAGAACTAGCTGGCTCCTTCTCACCCTCTCCATCTCCCCATCTCAGTCACACCTTCCAATCACTAAGCAGTGAAAGGTATTACATACTATGTCCATACTTTTCTATTTACATATATTCTCTCTTGCTCTTTCTCAGACTTTTGATCGATCAGTGACTGCCTTTTTGTTTAATGGTGTGGGTAGTGTTGGTCTGGGCTTGTGTGATTGAATTGAAGGTTGATTATAATCCCTGTTTCTCCCTCTCTCTCGCTCTCCTTCACTCTTTTTCGGCTCTCGCTCTCTCTAGCCCTGCAGGACTAGCTGGCACACCAAGCTCACCCTCTGCATCTCCCCATCTCAGCCACACGCTCCAATCTGGCACAACAGAGGACAGGCCATTCTTACCACCCGAAGTCCTTCAGCAAATTGTACAAGAGACGCTGAGACTGGACATGGCGATGCTTGGCGTGTTCAACAGGGTTTCAAACACATTCCGAGAACTAATCAAGCCTCTCCATCCTTCCATATATATAAATGACAGTTTGGCAGGGGACATTAAGCTTAATAAAGACAATCTCATATACATAACGGTTAGAAAGATTTACAACAATGCAGGCTGTGGCAGTGGCCTTGCGCTACGCCTCAAAGGCTTCTCAAAAAATAATTGGTCAAGCGCACCCCTGGTACTGAGGAACGTTGCATATGGCAGGTTTGTCATAAAAGATGTCTGCCTAGCATAATGTTCTTTTATTACTCCTTTTTCATTTTATTTGGGACGTCTTTTTTTGCAATCCCTTCCATTTGTAAATGTACATACTACTGTAGTAAATGTATCTGCCCAGAAATGCTGGTATTTTATTACTCCTTTCTTTTTTGTTTTTGTGACAAATGCTATACGATGTATAACATACATTTGTGCCTACGATGTATAACATACATTTGTGCCTACGATGTATGTTGTAAGGTTAATTGTTACAGAGCAATTACTGTATTTTGTCTTTATTGAAAACATTCAGTGGGAAAAGTAAGTGAACACTTGGAGTCAAATGGCCTACTGTTTGAGCCTTCATAGTGTCTGGTAACTGGATTTGAACTGCATAATGTCCCAAATGTTATTTTAATCTATTCATTATTTAATTTGGGCATATTCTTAAACAACTATATCAAACATCTCACTTATACCTAATACGGTAATACCCTACCTATACTAACCCAGAAGATAATGAACATGAGATCATGGAGCCTCCCTGTAATGATCGTGTTGCATCAAGTTTGATGCAAAGTGTGGGCCGAGATCCGACACATAAATGTAAGCTAACATTCTGTAGGCCTAGCTGGCTAACGTACCCGTATTACGAGATCGAAGAAGAAGGGGGTGCTAACGTCAGTTCTATTTCATGTAGGCTACGCCGTCTAGGCTTCGCCTTATGGGCTTGTCCCGTGCGCGCGCCTGCGCGCGCTGAAAATTCAAACTATGCACCTATCAGCGTGGGCACCGCCCACATTTCCCACGGTATCGTGTCTATATAACGCGGTGTATACCGTCGCTCCCTTTTCTTTCAGCACTTGTGCTTATCAGCGAGAAATTGAGAACTACAATTAAGAAGATGAGAACTTCAACACGGATCTCCCAAGCCGGTGGCAGCGGCTCGGGCGAGGCCGCGGACAAACGGCCCTTTTCAGGGCCACCTGAGAGCGCTCCTAGAGCTAGGTCCTTTTCAGGACTCCTATGCGCCTCCTGTCCCGCCTCCCTGGCACCGGGTGACGGGCACATGGCGTGCTTTTGGTGCCTCGGCACCGACCACGCCGCGGCTGCTATGGCGGCCCCCGTCTCCTGTGTCGCCTGCCGGGAGCTGCCTGAAGAGGGGATCCTCTCCAGGCATCTCTTCTTTTCCCCTGCGGTGGAAATGGCTGACGCCATCGACCTGTTCGGACCTGACGTCGACGATGGCATCATCGACGCCTCCCTGGACGACGTCTTCGGCGACTCGGCGTCCGGTTTTTCCCGCTCTCGGGTTACAACCGCCACCGTCATACAACACGAGGGTCCGCGCCGGATGACCGATCTCTTCCGGGAGATCATGGGTGAGGCGGCGGCCATCAAAGGGATTCCCATGCCGGTCCCGCCTCTCGCCCCCGTATCTGACGATATGCAGGGCGAGTGCTTTCGCACCCCATCTTTTTCCCGGCGGGTTACCCAGTGCCCCTTGTTCCCGCCTTTGCAGCACTTGTTTATTGCTGCCGGTGAGGACCCTTCGACCCCGAAGGCTCCGGTAAGATCCTACACGGATTTCACCAACGTGGAGGGGTGGGCCGATACTCAGGCGAGGGGGATCCCTCGCCTGGAGCCTCCCCTGGCAGCGCTTCTCTGTCCGGGCGCCGGGCTCCTTAACGAAAAGCCGCTGCCCCCCGACCGCCTCCAGAAGCAGATTGTCGGCCTAACGGACAGGGTGTTCGTTTGTGCCTCTCAATCCGCGGCGGCGGTCAACAACATCGCCCTGCTCTCCTCTGCCATGGTCTCCTTGTCGGCTGACAGGGAGGCCTACGGCCCGGAGGAAGCCGCGAGATGGCTGGCGGTTTCCCGCTTTTCCAGCGCCATCCTCCAGCTATGCCAGCCGATAGCCGTTTCGGCCGGCCAGCATATGGCGTGGGCTACCATGATTCAAAGGGTCATATGGCTCTCCCACACTGCGGTGCCGGAACGAGAGCGGGCCAGCCTCGTCCAGGGTCCACTAGCGCCGGATGGCCTATTTGGTCCCAGGTTCTCCGAGGTGCTCGCGCACCAGCAGTCAGTCCGTGAGAATCGTTCCCGGTTCGGGACGATTCTCACGGGCTCCTCCCGCCAGCAGGCTGAGAGGAAGCGCGGTCTAGGCCGGTCCCAGCGTTCCATGGGACCGCCTCCGACTCCAGCCCCGGTGCAGCAGCCGCAGCCGCCGCGCACGGGGAGAGCAGCAGCGCCACGGACCGGGAAGTTCCGGACGCTTGCTCCTACTTTTTCTTTCCCTATTAAAGAAAAGAGTAAAGACCGTTCGGCCGAACGGCAGTACATGGTACCTAAAGAGCGATATTCCCCAGGCCACCTGCGTCCTACGCTTGTGGTGCGCTCCTCCATGTTGCCTATTTCCCCCTCTCAGCCCGGTGGCTGTAGGGTGACGGTCGGACGGCGTGTTCACATGGCCTCTGGTTCACCTGCTTCTAAGAAGCAGCGTCCCTTGGAGCCTCATGGACGGATCAGAGACTCGTTGCACGAGCCCGTGGATACGGCCGCTTGTACCGGTCTCCTGGTTCCCCACATTATAGGTGAGGAGATGGGTCCGCGCGCTGTGGCTACAGCCTGCGGACAGCGCATGCGCACAGGTGCTGCGGCCGGACGGCTCGCTCCCTGTTCAGCGGGCACGAGCGCGACGTCTAGACAGCTCGTTGTTTTTACAGCTGCTAGTTCTGGTACGTCTCCTACGCTCGCTGAGCCTCCTCCCTTTCGTGGGAAGCCCCCCTTGGTTCACACGCAGTGTGGAGGCGGTAGGGGCAGAGGAATACGGGTTATTCCTGGACGGTCTTCCTCAGCTGTCGGCTCGCCCTCTCTCCAACCGCTATGCGTGTTGGCAAGAGCGGTGCGTTCTGCCAACGTGGTTGGACACCACGTTGAGATGGGGCCATCCCATACAGTTCAAGCGTCGTCCCCCACCCTTTATGGGGTTGGTGGAGACCACGCTACGGGACCCGGCTGCGAGCACGGCTCTGGCAGCAGAGGTGGCACGTCTCTTGGTAAAGGGGGCCATCACTGTCGTTCCCCCCCACGAGTCTCACCTAGGTTTTTATTCCCGCTACTTCCTGGTTTCCAAGAAGTCAGGGGAAATGAGACCTATTCTGGATCTTCGCGTGTTCAACAGATTCGTTGCCACGAGGAAGTTCAGAATGCTCACGGTCGGAGCATTGTTCCGGTGTGTGAGAGAGGGCGATTGGTTCACATCCCTGGATCTCAAGGATGCTTACTTCCACGTCCCTGTTCGGCAGGCGCACAGGAAGTTTCTCCGCTTTGCCTTTATGGGGATGGCGTACGAGTACCAGTGTCTGCCGTTCGGCTATTCCCTGGCTCCGCGCACCTTCTCGAAGTGTGTGGAGACGGCGTTGGAACCGCTCAGACGTCAGGGAAAGAGGATTCTCTTCTACCTAGACGATCTGCTTATTCTGAGCAACTCAGAAGAGACCGCGAGAAGGGACACCATGTTGGTGATAAACCATCTCTCCTTCCTGGGTTTTGCCATCAACTGGGAGAAGAGCTCCCCGCTCCCCAGCCGGCAGACAGTCTACTTGGGGCTTTGCCTAGACTCAGCCACCATGATTGCGATGCTTTCGCCTCCTCGGCGAGACGCCATCCTGTCGGCGCTCTCCCGTTTTCACGTTCGCAGAAACGTGACCGCACTGTCCACCATGCGCCTGTTGGGGCTGATGGCAGCTGCCCACCCCGTGGTCCCCCTGGGTCTGCTTTTTATGCGCAGACTCCAGCGGTGGTTTGCTCGCCAACGGTTGGACCCCAGGCGACACAAGCTCAGGGTGCTCCTCGTCCCCCGTTCGGTGTCGCCAGACCTGGAATATTGGAAAGGACCCTCCGCCCTTCTCAAGGGTGTTCCCCTGGGCAGGGTGGCGTCCTACGTAGTGGTCTTCACGGACGCCTCGTTGACGGGTTGGGGAGGAACGTGCCTCTCTCACTCGGTCGGAGACGAGTGGCGCACGCCCCCTACAGCACACATAAATGTGTTGGAGCTCGACGCTGTGAGGAAAGTGCTGTTGCATTTCTTTCACCTGGTGCGCGGCCGCCACGTTCTGATCAGGACAGACAGCGTGTCGGCGGCGGCGTAGGCCTACATCAACAGACAGGGGGGAGTCCGCTCCCCTGCTCTCCACCGAAAGGCGGTCGAGCTCTGGCTTTGGGCTCATCAGTATCTCCGCAGTCTGAGAGCCCTGCATATCGCGGGCGCCCAGAACTTTGGGGCGGACCTCATGTCTCGAGGCGGTCCCCGCCGAGACGAGTGGCGGTTACATCCCGACATTGTCAGACTGATCTGGCAGAGGTTCGGGACAGCGCAGGTGGACCTCTTCGCGTCCCGGGAGAACACGCACTGCAGGTGGTGGTTCTCCCTCAGCCCTCGGGATCTTCCCCCGTTGGGGGTAGATGCGTTGGCACACACACCTTGGCCGCGGGCTCTCTTGTATGCGTTTCCCCCGCTCCAGCTGATCCTTCCTCTTCTGGAACGGGTCAGACAGGAGAGACTGTCCCTGATATTAGTGGCCCCGGAGAACCGTTCAGCTCTGTGGTTTCCAGAGCTGGCCGTGCTCTCGCGGTCGGCGCCTTGGCCAGTACCATTCAGGCCGGATGCGCTTTCACAGGCCCACGGGACGGTGCACCACCCGCCCGATGTCTCGGGACGGCTGTTGGTTTGGCTCCTGAGAGGTTGATCCTGCAGGGCAAAGGTTTGCCTGAGACGGTTATCAACACTATTCAGAGTGCTCGTGCGCCTTCTACTTCTTCCCTCTATGCGGCGAAGTGGTGCGCCTTCTCTAATTGGTGTGAGACGAACCACGCTGTCCCATCTCAATGCGAGGTGGGAAGCGTGCTTTCGTTTCTGCAAAACTTATTGGAAAAAGGTTTGGCCTTCTCCACTATCAAGGTCTATGCGGCAGCCGTTTCGGCTGGCCATGCAGGCTGTGATGGTGGACCGATCTTCAGCCATCCACTGGTCAAGAGATTCTTGCGTGGGGCTAGACGGGTTAGGCCTGTTTCACGCGTGCTTACACCACGCTGGGATCTCCCCACCGTGTTGCGCGGATTGTCCAGGGATCCTTTCGAGCCTCTCTCTCAGGCCCCTTTGGATGCCCTGTCATTTAAGACGGCGCTCTTGTTGGCCTTGGTTTCTGCCAAGCGGGCCGGTGAGCTAACCGCTCTGTCTGTCAGCCCGAGTTGCTTGTTGCTAAACGAGGACAGCTCCTTCGCGTTGCTCAGACCTAATCCTGCGTTCCTCCCGAAGAACATTAATAGTTCTTTTCGGTCGAGGGATATTGTGCTTAAGGCTTTTCACCCCCCGCCTCATTCTAGTGAGGCGGAGGCGGAGTTGCATCTCCTGTGCCCGGTTCGGGCGTTGGCTATGTACGTGAATCGCTCGGCAGCGTTCCGCTCCACACAACAGTTGTTTGTGTGTTATAGCGACGCTAGCAGGGGCCGCGCTCTCTCTAAGCAGCGGTTTTCTCGCTGGGTATGTGAGGGTGTTCGCCTAGCCTACTCTCGGCAGGGCTTGGCGCCACCGTTGGGCGTTAAAGCTCACTCCACACGGAGCGTGGCCGCTTCAACGGGCGGGCGTTTCGGTGGAAGACATCTGCGCGGCTGCGTCTTGGTCTTCCCCCGGCCCCTTTGTCCGTTTTTACATGTTAGACATGTCCAGGGGCTCACTCGGCAACTCTGTGCTAGAGTCCGGGACCCCTTTTACGGCTTAAGAATATAGACATGTTCTTTAAAGCGTCGTGGTTGGATTTCCTCTCGCCGGCTGGCGAGTTGGACTTGATTACCAGTCTTACTCTCCCACCTTTTTTCAAATGAAAAACAGGCTAGGGGGTTTTCTATTGGCTCGCCAATTGTCTGGTGGTTTTGTTTACCAGTATGGCACTCCCGCCGTTTTCTTCAAATAAGAAACGGCCGAGAGAGTCCCATTATTGGAGAGCCGAATTCCGTAGCTCCGCCCCCGGTGGTAGCGGACCTAATGGAAACCTAGTTGCTCTGGTTTTTCTTTTCCTTTCATGGGTTCCATGAAGCACGGAATAGAGCCGGAGTCTTTACAGACTCACTTTTTTCTCCCTTGATCATTGCCTTGCTTGATCTAGGAGGAATTAGTTTTTTATAAAGCTGTTGTGTTTTACACTTCCTTGGCTTTTTGAGTCTTAATGTGTTCTGGTGACTTAGGTCTTTTTGACTGGGGTCCAGCAGGAGTACATTGATCGGGCTCCGCTCGCAGCTTCACCTTAGCCCATAAGGCGAAGCCTAGACGGCGTAGCCTACATGAAATAGAACGATAGTTATGTTATTATAACTCTAGTTCTATGATTGTAGGCGTAGCCGTCTAGTTTCCCACCTGCTGTTCCCTCCAATTGCTGAAAGAAAAGCTTGGAGGATGAGCGACGGTATACACCGCGTTATATAGACACGATACCGTGGGAAATGTGGGCGGTGCCCACGCTGATAGGTGCATAGTTTGAATTTTCAGCGCGCGCAGGCGCGCGCACGGGACAAGCCCATAAGGCGAAGCCTAGACAGCTACGCCTACAATCATAGAACTAGAGTTATAATAACATAACTATCGTTCTATGCTGCCCATACTACTAGATCCACGAAGAAGAACGGGGCGTTCCAGCCTGGGGGGGGGGGGCGTTTTAGTCTGCCTGAACGAGAACGCCCACGACACGGGAACGCCCATTTGTGTCTGCAGTCGGATGATATTGAATGGTATGACCCAAGATACGTCAGACAGAAAGCGCGCAAATTCGACGGTACCACCTTGTCATTTGTTTACCCAGGTGCCATGGCAACACCATTGCTACCTCTCATTGGCTGAATCTTTGAGAACGTTGTAGACTCAATCAATAGGTCGCGGGGAGACGAAGCTCTGTTTGTTTGTATATTTTAATTACGTGACCATATTTTTGTTTTATGTTAAAAAAAAAGAATCAAAGAACCAGTTCTTCTTGTTTTGGGGAACCAGTTCTTGTCGTTCAATTTCGGGATTTGTTCGTTGTGAACGAATCGGTCGCTACCGACTCATCCCTACAGTATACCCACTACAATAAAATAGACTACCTGTACTGTTCTCTCTATGTGTTTTACTTCTAAAGTGTTAACATAGATAAACAGCCAGCCAAACTCCTTTTCAAGAGCCAGGAAGTGAGCGTGCATGCTCCATTATTGACTTCTTAAACAGCAGGTAAATCAGGATGACAGCATTGAATCGGAGTGAAAAGTCATTGCTTTCTGAGGGATACACACAAAGGATTACTCAAGGATTAACAGCCATGAGGTGATACAAACACGGCATCATGTCTTCTCTCGTTGTGTTTACACTGTTACTTCCTGCTTCCTGTTACTAGGTTGCTTTCAAAATAAAGGCTCCACAATACCTTTGCAACAATAAAGCGTTTCAACAGTAACTTTAAGTGTCTTTTAATATAAAACCTATTCAGGGCAGAACACTACCCCACTGCCTGCAGTAGGCATATACGTTAGTGTTAGTCGGCAATATGCCAAAGGACAACCGTATAAAAGCCTGTTAGTTCTGTTTTGCAGCTGGTTTGATGGTGCATGTAAACCTACAACTTGTTCAACTCTGTGCGTACCAAGCAGATGATAATGGTGTAAACCTCCACCATGTTCCTCTCCGTGTGTAATCCTCCACTTTGTTCCACTCCTCGTGTAAACCTAGCCTGGTCCTACCAGACCATCGTACTTCATTTAATTTGTACAGAAGGTCTGGAACTGCTCAATTGACAAACGTTCACTCACTTGAAGGCGGGTGTCTGTAGAAGTTTTAAAATGATTGGATCTGCCAAGTGCCACTCTGGATCTGCCATAACCAATCGCATAGCGTTTGGTCGTGACGTATGTCATGCGACGGGACCGGCTCCTTCACCACTAACAGAGCCAGCTGGAAAATCCAACTTTTCCTGAAGCCGGTGGGGAGAAGCGCCACAACATCATTGCCACCAACAAAACTCTGCAAAGCTTGGTCTTGCTCCGGCTTTAATTGATCGATTTTCGGCAGCGATCCCACAACAGACCGAATAGCTTCTCTCGTATCCTTCTCCATTGTCTTCCTCTGACTACAACTGAAACTGGCGCGCGACCTAGACGTCATCGTTCTCAGCCCCTCCCTCTGTTCGCTGATTGGACCGCCAGAAAACTGGTTTACATGGAACGCATTTACATTAAGCAGACCCAGACCTAGTACTGCAGTGAAATGAAAATCGAGCGGAAGTAGGTAGGTGGGCGGTGCCAGGCTAGTGTAAACCTCCACCTTGTTCAACTCTGTGCGTACCGAGCAGAAGATAACATGTGTAAACCTCCACCTTGTTCCATCCAGTGTGTAAACCTCCACCTTGTTCCATCCCGTGCGTCCCGAGCAGAAGATAACTGTGTGTAACTTTAGAGGTGCCAGTATAAGGATGTTTACCTTATCTTGGTCTCAGTGGATATCAAGTTTCTTTAGGAATGATTATGAGGCGAAATAAATGTGTTTAAAATGAATAACCAAAATAGCAATGAACGGTAAGATACCATTGTGGGTATATGATCAAATATGATCGATGAACTAAATTCTTAAGATAAGTTATGTTACGTATTTTAAGCACATAAGCTGCCCCCACATAGCAACTAGGAAGCAGGATCGAACACATAAGCTGCAATAACTACTCCAGCGACAGATGGCAGCACCTTTTGACAGGTGAGGAAGGCGTAGCCATTACGTCACACCGGTCACGCCCACTTCACATAGACCACGCCCACTTCACCCTAACAAGCGCGACAGTGAGATTGGTGTTCAGAAACATCCGGCAGTCCAGACTTGCGAGTTAGATATAGTGGCCCGCTGTTTGTCGCTCACACGCTTGCACGGTACAATTCCCCTCCTTTTGCTTCATAGTTACCATACCGAAATACTTAAAAAAAATGAAGTGAGTTAAAAGCGATCCGGATTGGACTACTTTCTTCAAGAACGCGGCAGTCACCAGCAACTAGCTACATAATATTCTAGAAGAATATTTATAAGGATATAACAATAATATACTAGAAAACAATAACTTAACATATATTAATATAATTTAATTTAAATTATGTAGGTTAAAAAGGTAATCTCAGACTGAGGGATTAGAGCCCTGATCAGTCGGACCATGGTGCTTGCTTCTCAGATGGCGACGTGTATGGAATTGAAAGGTGTTTGCTTAAAGTGTAATTCCGGCGAAAATTTAACCCAGGTTCTTTTTTGGAATGAAACCCCATAAAATAAGCCATCCAGACACATTTTTTCGTTGATCAACAAGCATAGAGCTTACCCCGAGCAACGCTAACAGCCCAAATGGCTTACATTGCATTGTCTAGGGGCAGTGTGAACGCTTCCAAATCTGCATTTTTTAACTACTAATATTGCTCAAAATAGCACCGAGCCTCTCCAGTAGCATGACTAGGGGACCCTACACATGAAACACAGTATCAACAACTTAGTTAATGTAACGGGTGTTTATTAAAAAATACAGTTTTACAAGTCTTTGCCTTACCGGTTGGTCCATGTTTATAGGAAGTCTATAGAAGTCGTTTACCGAATGCACCAGGGTTAAGTTTAAGGAGGAACAATGTGGAATCTGTAATTCCATGGAAGCGCATGTTAAACTCCAATAATTGTTCTTGCACAACTTGTGTATTCCATCTATTCCAAGATAGATATTGTCACAAACAGTGATGTATCAAGAGGGACGCCTCTACTATTTTGAGTTTAACATGCATTTCCATGGAATTATCAATTCCACAACTTTCCTCTTTCAACTGAGCTCCGGGCAAGCTCTATACTCGTTGACTAACGAAAAAAAGTGTATGGAGAGCTTATTTTACGGGTTATCATGCCGAAAAAGACCCTGGGTTAAATTTCCGTCTGAATTACACTTTAAGGTTTGTCTCACAAAGAAAGAAGACCGTTTCCATCTCTCCTATAAATATATGATCTTTTTTGATAGCGGTCAACAATGTAAGAACTTGGTAAGGTGAAATACAAACCGCTGACCCCTGGAATTTTCAATTTACATCGGATGATTTCTGGGCCGACCGATATCAGTCATGTCATGTCATGTCAGTCATCATAATCGATTATTGCTCAATCTCCCATGGTGAGCCATGGGCAACGGGGAGCATGCAAATAAACTTTAGCTGTCGTAAAGCTCAAGTTCAACCGGAGCGACAGTGAGCACTCATTGGCTGCTGGCTCCGCCTTGTGTGGTGTCCGCCACAATGATGATGATAACTACAGCGATGATGATGTTCGTGGCCGGCTAGCCAGCTGCCCCCGGAGCTGCCACTGTGTGGAGCGCTACACCTCACTCGTGGTGCACTGCGTGTCGCGCAACATGGAGCACGTCCCGACCGACCTGCCTGTCGATAAGGCCGTCCTTCTGCTGTCCTCAAATCGGATCCGCCACCTCCCTGCTGCCGCCTTGAAGGTAGGGTTGCATCCGCAATACAGCTTTTGTATTCCCCTCTCGGTTTGACCTATTCCAAGGATTACCAATCGCCACGTTTAACATGGGTAAATTATAAACCACTTAACACTGTTAAGTGTTTTTTTTAACTCCACTTTAGGGAGTTTTTTCTTGCCCTTGTGGGGCTAGGGTCAGGGGGGTGTCATAAATATATGGCCTGATAAGCCCTTTGAGACTGTACCTGTGATTAAGGGCTTTATAAATAAAAATGAATTGAATTGAATTAAATGTTTTCAAAAAATGAAATAATTCTCTTTGAATTGTGGATAAACTCTTCCAAAGTTTGTATTTCATAAACCTCGGCAAAAGGCCTAAAATGTGACTCCCTCTCCTCCCCAGGGCCTGGGTGGCCTGCTCGAGCTGGCCCTGTCGCAAAACGCCCTGGAGAGAGTTGAGGTGGGCACCTCCGTGACGTGGCCAACACCCTGCGCTCGCTGGACCTCTCCGACAACTGGCTGGCCGGGGTTCCCGCGGATGCCTCCGCCGGCGTGCGTGCCGGCGTGCGTGCCTGCGTGCACCTCGCCGGCGGACTTCCACCGGCAGACCACGTTTGTGGCCATGTTCTGCTGGTTCTCCATGGTGATCTCCTATGTGGTGTGCTACGTGCGCCACAACCGGGAGGACGCCCTGCGCCACATGGACTACCTCAAGTCGCTGCCCGGCAACCCGGTGGCGGAGATAGGGAGGTTGAGCAGTGAGGACTACGACACAGAGCGGTGTGCTCTGAGAGACATATATAGGAGATTTTTATTTCTCGCAAGAAATTTTTGTTCAAAGTTGACCGAAACAGGCTGTGTTTTTGACAGGGCCTCTCGGAAGTGTGGCCAGGAAGACCTTGTCGTTCAGAATGTGGTGTAAAAGGCTGTTTTGGAGATAGAAAACTTCTGCTGCTCTGAAACTTGACGTTCTTATTGTATGGCTTGAATGGGACTTCCACACCGAACCTTGGCCCTCTCTGGCACCGGGGGAACCGCGGCTCAGGGCTAGGATTACGCCGCTGCACATGGCCCTTTTCGCAGACTTGAGAGTTTCGCAGTGCCATCCCATGGTGCCCCCTGGTGGATAGGTTAGTTCCTATCTCTTTCCAATCACTTTAGAGGAATTTATTGCGATGCCTTCGAATTTTCAGTGTGTTTCAATGGCGCATTTGATGATGCTTTGTGAATCACTTCCTGTAGGGCTAGTGCCCCCAAATTAAATATTGTATATCCTTGAAGTGTCACTTATTGTATGTCTATGTCTCTATGACCCCAATGTTTATCCTTTTTGTAGCCTTTTAGAAGGTTTTTCATCTGCTTTTTACTTTATTGATTGCATTTAAAAACATTCAAAGCAGCATTCATTTGCCATGATTATCTTGATAAACAGAATGTGGCTTTGGAATGAATATTTGGTCAGAAGCAAAGCGAGCATAAACTTCAGGGTTGCCCCACTCCCAAAATAAGCTTTGGAAAAGATATTTGGTCAGAAGCAAAGCGAGCATGAACTTCAAACTTTGCCCAACTCCAACAACTCGCTCTAGTCCGTCGCAAAGAAGAAGAATAAATTCATCCCCGGGTCACTCAAAGATACATGTTTTTATAGAAAGAACATCCTCTGACAGCGCTATTAATGCGTCATGATTATCTTGTTTTTATCATTATTATTAATGCATTCATAAAAGGAACCATTGGAATGGTTTTCTTTTGTTAGAACTAAAGTGGACGTAGACTTCCGTTGTGCTTTTTCTTTAAGATTTTTTTTATTTTAAAGAACATCAGTTAAATAAAATAGCACTTAACACAACAGCTGAGTAACAACACAACGCAAAGACATTGATTCACACAACCTGCAAGATGAGTGGGATAGCAACGATAGAAACAATTGCATTAACTAAGCTACTAAACATCGTATACATTCATAGGAAAAAAAAATCGTAATAATCGCGAGGAATGTTATTGACAAAATTGTAATGCTGAAATTATCTTAAAATGTGAAGTTTACCACTGAGAATAGAGCAACCACTGTTTTGGCAAGACAGAACCTTGACATTCGTGATGCATTCCTGATTCTTCGACCTGTCGATAGGGGGCTAAAACATTCATATAGGTCAGTTTGGAGGACCTATATAAACAACCTATCATGTCATTTAGGTGGAAGGACAGGCTGCATAACGTTAATGTTGTTTGTAACAAAGTAGTAAATATTATTAGATGATGACAGATGCCTTAACTACGGATCACTAATACCCTACCCAGATATTCCTCGGAGAGAAACCAAATCACACTTGCTTAAACAATAGAGCTTGGGAACTCTGGGGAGTTCTGGGTTGTGCTATCAGCTTATGCACGTAAACATCCATATCAGCATGAAGAGCCGAGGTACTGGACATTGAAGACTCAAGTTTAAGTTTTTTAAGTTTTTGTGTTACGCTACGTCCTGCTACGCGGTCCAACACTCCCATCTAGTGGCCGCTGGTTGTTTCTGGTCCTCATCCCCTCAACACACCTGCCGGTAATATGCTAATCATCATTCCCTACTTCAGTCTGGGATTTCCATTCTGCCGGCGCCAGTTCGTCGTTTATTACAACAAGTTTGTATCGTCCTACCAGCTCTTTGTCAAGTCCTGCTCCAATTCCTTGCTCCCTTAGCAATCCCCTCTCCCCCTCTCTGGTTCTCCTTCTGCCTGGCTGCCTGCCTACCCGTTATTGGACCTATGCCTGCCTGACTACCTGTCCATCGTCGAGCCCTTACCTACCTGATCGCCCGCCCGGTACCTGACCCCCACCTGCCTGACTACCTGTCCATCATCGAGCCCTTACCTACCCGATCGCCCCCCCGGCACCTTACCCTGTCTCCGCCTCCCTGTGACAGCACTTGGGTCCCCACGTTCTGTTTCGGGTCTCTCCTAAGATGTGATTCAATGTAGGCTCCTTTAGAATAGACACAGCAGCAGTTCCTTTTCGTTGCCATTTGCTCTCAAAACAACATCAGAGTAGAGGTTTGGTTGGTTCGCTTTTGCTGTTTTTCTTTACTGTACTTTAAATTTTAAGTAAACTTTATTTTAAGGCAACTACATTTTGAGTGTTCTTAAATTTATGTACACATCATCATAATCTGATGCTTTTCTATGTAGCATCCAAATAGACGTTTAGATGATCGTCAAGTAGGTAGAGAAACATACAAAATAAACTCCCAATTGGAGGAAGTATCGAATACAAGTCGCCAGATGCATAGTTATTTGTATTCCTTTGTGGCAAATATAGGATTCCGTGACTTGTTTGAAGAAGTTCGTATGCTACAAGGGAAAGTATTATCCAGCCACTGGCAAGGACCAAAGATAGAATTATACAATAAATATATACAAAATACCTGCAGCCAGGTATAAGTAATTCAATAACTATCAAGGCATTGTTTAATGGATGAGAATCTTTAGACATTTAGCACAATCCTATCCATAATAGTATTTTTAGATATTGCTATATTTACCTCTATATCGAGTTCATATGTATTCTAGGAATTGCATATGTATCTTACCTTAAAGTATGTCAATTAGTACTGTTGTTTAATAGGTCAAATTATTTCCTAAAATCTACATAGTCTAATATAGTCTCATCATTGCAAATAAATGTTATATTTATCGGGATTAAATGTAATACTAGCTTTCTTTAAAGAAAACAATATAAATGCATTTTTTATTTCTAGTTAAGCAGCAGCTTTTTGAGAACATGATCCTTTTAATGTAACCATTTTATCAATTATTTATATTTCTCCACTAACAAGATAATATTCTGCTATGCTTAAAACAATGTCTACATCACAATGAGACAAATTCCAGATTGCGTGTCATGAATAGTTTTATTTTCTTTGGTGAGGTCATAGATGACAACCTGGGCACACAGACTGATGCCTTGCACCCAGAGCAGCCGTACTTTGGCTATCCAAGACTCTGTTGTCGTAAGAGAAAGGAGGATGAACCAATCACCCAAGTGAAATGAACCCGTAATAAATCTCCTTTCGGCCGCCTGGGAGCTGAAATCTTGCTCAATCATGGAAGACCCCTGAGTTACCGTGAAGTCAGAAAGATACACTGTAAACCCGAACAGTACTACTAACTCAAAGTATTGTGAAAACAGCAATCAAGCTCTGGAAGAGTGTGTGTGCATGTGCGTGCGTGCATGTGTCTTAGTAACACTCAAAATAGATTCTTTAAGATTTACTTTTTGGTTAATTATTTGATTTATTTCCTTAAGTTATGTTTTTGAAGTAGACTGGCCATAAAATAACTTGAAGATGCTGTTTTGAAAGGCCATACCTTTATACTGAGCAAAAGTTCCCAATGCTTTTATCACTGAGATACTAACATTTCAACGTTTGCGGTGTTAACCATACCGTTTCCTCCAACCAAACGGGTTGTTTACATTTTCAGATCATCATCAATCATTTTTTGGCCTGTCTTTACAAATGGTATAGACTTGAAGTCTTTATTTTTTGGTATGCTTATTGTTTAATCAAAATTCAAATCTTTTATCGCGTTATTTGGAAGTTTGATGGCCATGGATAAACGATTTTAAGATGCCATACTTTTTGATATTGAGCACTGAACATCATGGTGCTCTTGTTTTTATCTGTAATACACATGTTTGCAAAGATTTATGTCACTAAGGTAGGTTTGCAGTAGAAATATTTGGACATTGTATCCATTACTGTCCACAATGTAATGCTTTGTCATGTGTGAGATGCTTTATAATGGATTGTTATGTAATTAACCAAAAATATTAAGTTTCACCAACCCTCACTGCTCCAAGAAAATGCTCAATTTAATTAAACAACCAAACCAAACTTTGAAACATAAAACTTTGTAAGGTTTACAAAACGGTCACTATAGTTTGCAGGTGGCACCTCTGCCATTTTCTGGAACTCAGCTTCACTATAAGAGAGAATTCAAACCACGCCAACAGATTTGACAGCTATTATTTTTGTAACATTTTTTTTTAGAAAGTTGCTGTGAGAATATATGTGTTTCTAGTTGACCCGTACCTGCCTCTCACAAATCTTATTCATAGCCTACATTTTCAGTTGCAGGGCCTGCTCAAGATAATACTTTTTAGAGGGGAATTTCACCCGTGGAATCATGAATATGTATTGAATTTGGGTCCTATATGTAGTCGAATAATAAAATACATAATTTGGTGCCGTCTTGACCTAGCCTGGTCCTACCAGACCATCGTACTTAATTTCATTTGCACAGAAGGTCTGGAACTGCCCAATAGGGCAGGCCTATTCAACTAGCGGCCCGCGGGCCGAATACGGCCCTTCTTATTTATTTTCTGGCCCGCAAGAGGTTGCCTGCAGACCTAAAAAAAAGTTTTTTTAAAAATGGTAAAAAAAATTCAAAATAAATTAGGAAAATTGTTGCCTGCAAATCAGGTTTGCGTGTGTAATATATATGACCAGCCAATAAACGCAGAGAATGCAAGGGCAACAGGATTACACCCGCTCTGTCTGCACCTGCCATTGCCTCAATCAAGCTCACGTTGCATTTTATGCTTGCGGACCACAGAGAAACTCAATTTAGCTAGGCTAACAACAGCTCCAAGATGTCTCTTTCCAAGCCAAAAAACGTAAGGTTGATGTTGCAACCATTGGTCTTGGTGAAACATTTTATGTATAATATTGTTGCAGTTATATGTATTCTGCTCTTGTTCTCGATAAGGTTAGCTTAGCAGATAGCTAACATCAACCTGGCCCCTTTCTAATAAAAGCCCAGGAAACGTGGAATGGTTTAGGCCTTTGATAAAGTTCCTTGTTTACTTCCAAACTTGTAAAACTGTAAAAACATACAAAACATGAATTTACAATCTGCTCATGTAAATAAATATACAATATACAAAGGTACGATAAGCTAAACAATAGCATTAAACAAAAGAGTATCCATTAACATCAGACTTGGTTATCCCGCTAGCTTCAATGCTAATTTCACACTGTAATTCAATGGGAAATGCTACCGCGATTAGCATTGGCGATTTATAAGTAAACCTTATCATTCCAAAATTAAACAAACATAATTGTTAAGCAACAGAAATGATTCGAATGCTTTAAACCAGTGGTTTTCAAACTGTGGGGCGCGCCCCCCCTGGGGGGCGCCAGAGTTCTTCAGGGGAGGCGCAACGTGAGAAAAAAATAAACCCGATGAAAAACCTGAAAGTCGATGATTCAAATCATCAATCGTACTTCAACTGTAGAAGTAACCTAAGTAACTAAATCGATTTTCAACCGTTTATCTTCGTGCAAACCATTTAACAAATCTACACACTTGTATCTTCAATAATATCTAAACAGAATTTCGGTATGATTTAAAATTTCTTCAGAATCACAGTTTTAGTTTCATACCGCTTCGTTTTCAGCTGTTTTCATTGAAGACGTCAGCCCATTCTGATACACCTACTTCTAGACATCGTAACTCATTCATTTTTCAACCGTTTACCAAAGTTCAAACCATTGAACAAATCTACACACTTGTATCTTCAATACTATCGAAACGGAATTTTGATAGCATTTATACTTTTTTCAGAATCACAGTTTTAGTTCCAAACCGGCATCGTTTTCAGTTGCTTATAATAATTTAGGTCACCATAGCAACGCCGGTAAACAAACCCCGCCGAATAGTCTAATCTCTGGACTGAAAAAGCAAATCTGATTCGACTCTGAAAATTCAGAGTCGGGGACCCTGAATGAATCTGTGTAAACTGGCAGTTTACACAGATTAAGATGTTCAAATGTATTTAAAAAAGGTTAAGCTAAAACATGCTTCGATAAAGTTGTTAAATTGTGTTAAGAAATGTGTTTAAAAACGCACAAAGATGTTTTAATGTTTCCGAAATATGTTTAAAATGTTTAAAAAATATGTTTCAAATGTTTAAAAAATATGTTTCAAATGTTTTAAAATTATGATCAGAGATGTTTAAAATGTGTAAAATAATTAAGATAGCTTTCAAAACACAGGTCTTTATAACTTTTTTTTGGGGGGGGTCTCAGCTGAATTTTTTTCTCTGAGGGGGGGCTCACTCTCTCACACTTTGAAAACCCCTGCTTTAAACATTAATACTCACGGACTAAGACTTTCTCTGGACAACCAAAAAGAGAAGGAACTGACATGCTGTGCTCTCTGGAATGTTGCATTAAACTAGGTAACATGGCAACTATGGTAACACAGGAGAGCCAAAACACAACTCACTCATGCAATGCTATTATCAACCAGTAGCCGTCTAGAGCAAAAGCAAATTGTGGGGGCAGAACACTCACGCCTGATATTTTATAATATCACTAAGGCTCAGTCTCATTCCTTTGCTCACTGTCTCAACCCTACATCTCAACCCTAACCCTAACCCTTACCCTCATAGCTCATGCTCATTGCTTCCCCTACCAAATGGGACAACCCTACCCTGTGATGTCATCAAACCCTACCCTGTGACGTCATCATTAGTCGTCGACGGCGTGTATATACAGACGCGACGAGAATGACGCCGGTTCATTTCACAATGCATTCTTCAGCTGCAGTGTTTTCTCTAGCTTGGGTGTTAAACATCTTTCTGAGTTTGAACGCCAATTGGAGCAATCCAAGAAGAAGAAGAAGAGTTTATCAAGGATGTCTTCGACGCATGGGAATGCTTGTGGATCGGTTTGAGGTAGGTAGAACAGACTGTGCAACAAGTTTAGTTGTAGTTATCCTAGCCACAACATGCTAAATACTGACGTAAATTTCTTGGCTCAACCCCATTGTAATACATCATGCAATTGAAAAGAAAAAAGACTGTCTGAATAGCGACACATGCATTGTATGTAACTACTAATGCGTTTGTGGTTCACCACCCCCCCCCCCCCCCCCATCCCCAAACGATCTCCAAACTATTTGGATCGTTTGGGGATGGGGAAGGAAACGCCATCTATATCTGGAATAGTTTTCCCCGCAGAGTAAATGATGTGAACTTATTTCATTTTCCAGACCGAGGGTCCGCAGTACTGCAAGCATACTGCAAGAATAATGAAAAACAGCAGTTTTTACACGGCAAAACGGTACCCTCCCCCTGGTTACATTCTTCTGGGTGATGGTGGTTATCCCTGTTTAAATACGCCCATCTGCCTAATAACCCCGTACAAGGAGCCCGTTCGTGGAGAAGTACAGGGGCGTTTTAACTACTACCATTCAAGGGGGGGTAGCATCATTGAACGTCGGAGAAGATACAGATTTCTCTGTGGACAGTGGTGAACAGAGAAACAGGCACGTATGTCCTTTGGATCTGAAGCTGTAAAAGCTCCGTTAGGGAGTCTCTCCAAGCGTTCCACTGTATTTCCTTCTCTTTTGGCAGTGGAGTGTCCCAGTCATGCTCTGCTGTGGATTACTCTCTCATAAGTGCCTTGCCTTGTATCGTGATTGGTGATACAAAACCCAAGGGATCAAAGAGACTGTTTACAGTTGAGAGTATGCCCCTTCTAGTGAACGGGTTTTCCTTGTTGGACACAGAGAAGAAGAAGCTGTCGGTTTGTAGGTAACATCTGAGGCCGAGACTGCGTTGGGGAGGCAGCGGATCAGCTTTAAGGTCAAGATCTTTCAAACCTTTTGCATGGTCTTCTGGTGAAGGGCTGTTACCGATAACATGTACTGTCATTCGGCACTCGGTCACTGGTTTTGTGAGGTCGTTATCTTCGAACCACAGGAATCTAAGAAAGTCACGGTGATCCTTACAGACAGTGAAACAGTAAAACATCTGTTGGATGTCTGCCGAGACTGCAACCTGCTCTCTGCGAAAGCGGATGAGGATACAGAGAAGAGTGTTATTTAGGTCTGGTCCCTTTAAGAGGACATCGTTTAAGGAGACACCTTAAACGATTGGCGCTAGAGTCGAACACCATCCGTAATTGGTCTGGCTTCTGGGGATGGTAGACGCCAAATGTTGGTAGGTACCAACACTCTTAATCTTTCTTCCTGGCCTGACTCAAACGTCTTCTGCATGAACTCGATGTATTGTTTTTTCATGTCTGGCTTTCTTTCTAGAGTGCGACTCAGAGATGACAAAAATGTTGCTGCTTGCTCCCTATTATCTGGGAGGTGGCACCTCGGGTTACGGTTTCATATTTTGGGCCAACATGAACTGTGTCTGTGAATGGCACGCTCACTTGGTTTAACTTCGTTCAATATGGGGGTTATTTGTTTATCGACACAGCGGATGCGCACGCAGAACGCTGTGTTGTTTGACCGGTTGCCATGGTAATCTCTGTGTGGTTAATTTGCAGTTGCGGTGTTGTCAGTTTACTGTTACATTAAACTGTAATCAGAAAACATGTATATATGCTATAGACCCTATAGTATCTGTCATATAAAGGCTGGGACGAATTGCAAATTATAAATATGTACACTTTATGTTGAAAGTATAGACCATCGCGATTCCTAATGAAACGAATGGTGCAGTGATTATTCTTCAAAACGAGAGCTGTTAAATTGTGCAAATTTAATTAAACTGTAATCTGACAACGCGGTTATATGCTCTAGACCCTAGGGTATCTGTGGTATAAAGGCGGAGACGAATTTCGAATCATAAATATGTACAATCCATAACGTTAGCTCTCTGGCTCATAGCTCAGCGGACTAGAATACCTCATAGAATCATTGCGTGTTGGCCGGAAACGGAAAGGGGGGCTGATTACATTTGGTTTTAGTCTTTTCACTCGGTTCTCCGCCTCAACAGTAGGGCTAGACCCGAGCGAAAAGACTACAACCAAACGTGAACACCCCCACTTTCCGTTTCCGGCCAATGAGCAATGAGTCTTCCATCAGAAATCAATGGGATTTACAAACTAGTTCACGTAGAAAGTGAACTTTCCCAACACTGATTATTCAGTCTGTTGTAGTGTTTATGCACTTTATGTACACGTAGTATGTCTCTGCCGAGGAGAACGAGAATAGCTGCTTCTGGATCGATAGGTGGGATTGTATCCACCAATGTCTTGAGGTGTTGATAATGGCGTGCTATCTTGGGTGAGGGGATCTCAAGGCAGTCGTCAGGCATCATATCACATTATGATGGCAGGAAGAGGGATTTGCGTGTCTCCATCTATTGACTCCACTACGAGATTGCATGCACGTCTCCCAGACGCCTCTACTACCCCTGAGCAAGTTTTAAGGGTGTATGGAGCAGCACCTGCTTCAATACCAAAGGTGTCAAACAGTTCGGTCTTGGCCAAGGAGAGGTTACTTTGTTCATCGATGACAGCGTATGCTTTAATGGCTCTGTCTCTTTGACCTGCAGGGTAGACTCTGACCAAACATATTTTGGAACAGGATTGCGAGCCAAATTCGTTCCCGCAGACTTCTGTGCATTTTGACATCACCTCTGGATTCTCGTCCTATTGCTGCTCCCCGCCTTGGTCTTCTGTTACAGCGGAGCTCACTGGTTTCCATTGAGCTGGCCCTGGATGAAGTGCAGATGGATGTCTGTTACTGGTTGAGGCGCAACACTTGAAACAGATGTGTTTCTCTTTAAGGTAAGCTTTTCTTTCATCCAAGCTTTTGTTCCGGAAGCCACGACATTTTCTTAGAGGATGGGGCTTGCTATGTATTGGACAAAGTCTGTCTGGATCCTCAACTGTTCTGTCCTGGTTACTTTGCTTGTATTCGTCCCAAGGTGAAACTTCGGTCTTCCTGGTGAACACAGATGGTTTCATGGGCTTCAGAGGTTTATCCGACCTTAGAGAGCCAGCAATGGTGAGGTCGGAAAACTGGGGTAATTTCGTATCTTGGCTAGGTCTTGGATAAAATTCACAAATACGCTGAAGGGAGGATATTGAACCCTGTAGTTTTCTTTATATCTTGAACCCACTGTGATCCATTTCTCCATGAGAAATGGATGGTAGGGGAGATTCTGAGCAATGGGGTTGACCGCACGAGGTGTGTTAAGGTAAGATAGCCCAGGTAAGAATCCGTCTTTCAACGCTGAATCCAGCTCTAGCAATAGATCTCCCAGTTCTTGGAGTTTCTGGTTGTCCTTGTTTGTGATCTTTGGAAATTCTTCTAATTTCATCAACAGAGAGTTCTCATTTCAGTTGAGCCGTAGCTTTCTTCAAATCTCCTCCACACCATCTGAAGCTCCAATCTGACATTATGGATATGGACTGCAGGGATGTGTTTGGGTTTCTCTGCGGACTGTGGCCCGAGCCATTTGGTCGGTAGATCCATCTCCTCTTGTGCGGAAAGATTCAGGTCAATAGTGGAGTTTGCAAAGGAAGCTTTCCAAGCCCAGTAGTTCTCTGGTCTGTCGTCCAACTTGAGGAGCCAGAGCTTACGACTTCTTTCCGTAACAGATATTTAGCTACGTCTGTCATGCCTGAGTGATCATTTGGAGGTGTTGTAGAGTACATGTAGTTACGTTTACCTTCAGTGGGTGTGAAGTGAGTCTGCATAGGACTGCGTTCTTCTTTGGTGAACTTTGGGGGACTAAAATGGCTTATCTGTGCATAGCCTGCAATCACATGCTGGCGTTGTGCTGGTAATTCTTGGAATGAAGCGTAGGTGGCTTGCTCCAATGTGTGAAAACCACGATTATCTGCATTACCATTGTCGATTATTGGCTGGCGCTCTGGTGAAGAGATTTCCGTTCCACGAGTTGGGGCTGTTGTTGACCATGGTTCCAAGAATGTTGTTCCCCGTATTCACCGTTAAGATGCGTTAAGATGAGGGATAAGGAGCAAGATTTGTGACATTCTGCCTTGGTGGTACTTTATCCTCAGAAGCTGCCTCTAGGACTATGGCCTCAGTGTTGGCTGCTTCAGCTGCACCCTGCATTTTTAGTGCATTCAGGTTAGCCTTTAACTCAGCTGCCCTATGTTTCTGCTCAGCTTCTAGTTCTGCTTTTTTCTTAAATTCTTCAGCCTGTTGCCTGTTGGATAAGCATGTCTGCTTCTTTTTGAGCGTATGAAGCTCTAGCTGCGGAAGAGCTGTTTGTTGTAGCACGGATAGAATTATTTGAAGCACGGCTAGAATGTCTTGCACACGATGAGTGCTGGGACTGCCCATCTTGTGTGTCTGCAAGAGGACTTTCTTCTATTTGATCCTCCATGATAGATTATTGAATCTATGCTGAGCTGTTTAGTGTGCAGTGTTTATATCTTACTTTGGTTGAAGACTGAAAGTTGAGTCCTTTTACTATTCCGCTCTTGCTCTCGATTTGGTTAGCTTAGCAGATAGCTAACATGAAGTTGGTCCCTTGAAATAAAAGCCCAGGAAACGTGGAACGGTTTAGGCCTTTGATAAGGTTCCTTGTTTACTTCCAAACTTGTAAAACTGTAAAAACATACAAAACATGAATTTACAATCTGCTCATGTAAATAAATATTATAACTAGTCGCGTTAGAAAGAACTACAACACCATACCCGATCTAGCAACACTGGAAACAAAACAACAAGTACGCCGCACAAACTTGTTGGGGCATGCACGGATACGGAGCGGCTGAAAAACTCCTTAAAAGTGTGTGTGTGTTTCTGTGTCACTCTGTTCGAGCCTGCAGAGAGTTCAATGTTGTCATTAGCTGTTGCGTCTTTCTGACCAATCGCAGTTCAAGGTCCACCTGGGCTGTACCACTTCGGGAGGGGCCGCTCAGTTATTCCCCTCTAGACAAAATTGACTTGGTTGCGACGTTGACAGTTTGTTAGTGTTGCGGCTGTGTTGAGTGATTGAAAGGGTGCGGGCCCACAGCTCAGGCTACCGGACGGCGCTGCAAGGAACTTTTATAAACGCAATAACGTTAACGGCCCACCGGGAATTCTCCCAATTCTCCCGATTACCACTCCGCCACCGCGTGTGCGTGTGTTTGTGTGTTATTCGATAGCCTGGTAATATCATGGTCTGTCGGTTTCCTTGTCTTGTTTTGGTGTGTTTCCTGTTTTACTTTGGTATCTCTGTCTTGTTTCTCCCCATGTCCGGTCAAGTTTTCCTCCTGTGTGATTACTGCTCCCTCCCCTAATGTGTTTTCAGCTGTTACTCGTTGCGTGCCCTGTGTGTGTTTGGTATTTAAGCCCTTGTCTTTCCTTCGTTCCTTGTCGGATCATTTAAGTTTGTGGTGAGTTGTGTCCTGTGTGTTACCTGTGTTCCCTGTGTTACCCGCATCACCCGTGTTCCTTGCCTTTTGCGTTAATAAATTATCCTTTTATTGAACTGTCTGCTATTGGGTCCTACCTGCCTGCCTGCCACCCGCTAACCGTAACAGAATGATCCGACCATCATTGGACCCAGCGGACGCTCTTTTGTTGGAGGCTGTGTTGGGGCGTACGTGCAGCGCTCTCGCTTCAAGGCCCGGGTTGGAGGGTGCCTTACGGACTATCAGAGTGAGGGCGGTGAGTTTGGAGTGCCATCCGGTTCAACATTTCTCTCCAGCCCCTGAGCTGACTCCGGTCCCCGAGCCCTGTCCGGTTCCTGAACTGTACTCCTTCCCGAGGGTGCTCCTCTTCCAGATCTTCCAGACCTTCCAGAAGGAGTCCGCCCTCTACCTTGCCTTCCAGAGGGGTCCCGCCTTCTAAACCTTCCAGAAGGGGCCCGCCCTTTACCTTGCCTTCCAGAGGGGTCCCGCCTTCTAAACCTTCCAGAAGGGGCCCGCCCTCTACCTTGCCTTCTAGAGGGGTCCCGCCTTCTAAACCTTTCAGAAGGGGCTCGCCCTCTACCTTGCCTTCCAGAGGGGTCCCGCCTTCTAAAACTTCCAGAAGGGGCCCGCCCTCTACCTTCCCTTCCGGGTTCCGCCTCCAAAACCTCCAAACCTTCCAGACCTTCCAGAAGGGGTCCGCCCTCTACCACACCTTCCTCCAGAGGGGACCCGCCCTCTACCTCGCCACCTGTGGGTCTCCGCCATTGCAGGCCTCCAGAAATATTTTGGGTTCTTTCCTCCTGGCACCCCCCCACCAGTGTTGCCACAGTTACCTTGAAAAAGTAATCCAATTACTGATTGCTAGTTACTCCTTAAAATAGTAACTTAGTTACTTTACTGATTACTTGATTTTAAAAGTAACTAAGTTAGATTACAAGTTACTTTATTAGTTACATTTAGGTACGAAAACACCCCCTGCCGCCTCAAAATAAAAAATGACAACCGGTTTTGCCAAAACTAACTTTTTAAGCATTTGAAGACCTAAATGGCAAGCTTCAAATCCGAGACAAGCTGCCGCGAATGTTGAGGTTGTTAAGGCGTTGAGGGTGCAGGCAGGCAGGTAGGACCCAAACGCAGACGGTTTCAGGAAACTGCACTTTATTCCGGCCTAAAGGCTAAAGCACAGGAATCAGGGAACTCGGGAGACAACTCGGAACTCGGGAGACGACAGGGAACTCGGGAGACGACAGGACTAACAACCACAAACAACCACGGACAACCACAACAAACCACAATGACAGCACAAGGAACAAAGGAAAGACGAGGGCTTAAATAACAAACACAACGAGGAACAGCTGAGACACATTAGGGGAGGGAACAGTAATCAACACAGGAGGGAAACACACACACCCTGACAGTACCCCCCCCTTAAGGGTCGACTCCCAGGCGACCCACGACAAGCAAAAAAACAAAGAAAGTCAAACCCAAAACGGGTGGGTGGAGGGGCGCAAAAAAAAGGGGGAATCAAAAAAAAAATGGACTGCGGCAGAGCCGAGGGACGTCAGGCGGGCGGCCAGAAAACTGCCCCAGGGCATGGCAGGGAGCCTCAGGCGGACGGCCTGGGGGGCAAGCAGAGGCAGAGTGAAGGCGGAACCCTTCAGGAGGCCGGCGGCAAGGACGATGAGGGCTCAGTCCCTCAGGAGACCTGCAGTGGCACAGAACCCCCTCAGAAGGCCAGCAGCGGTGAAGGCGGAACCCTTCAGGAGGCCGGCGAAGGCGAGGTAGAGGGCGGGTCCCCTCAAGAGGAAGGCGAGGTAGAGGGCGGGTCCCCTCAGGAAGGCCAGGTAGAGGGCGGGTCCCCTCAGGAGGCAGGCCAGGTAGAGGGCGGGTCCCCTCTGGTGGAAGGCCTTGAAGGGGAACCCCCCTCGGGAAGGTGTGGAGGAGGGCCCCCACAGGCAGGAACGGAGGGCGTGCCTCCCCTGGACGGTCTGGAGGGCGGACCCCCTCCGGTGGAAGCAGAGGCCGGAGGGGGTAAATCCTCCCACTCACGGCTAGCTTGATCTTCCACTGGGTCCAATGTTGGTGCTGTCATTCTGTTAAGGCGTTGAGGGTGCAGGCAGGCAGGTAGGACCCAAACGCAGACGGTTTCAGGAAACTGCACTTTATTCCGGCCTAAAGGCTAAGGCACAGGAATCAGGGAACTCGGGAGACAACTCGGAACTCGGGAGACAACTCGGAACTCGGGAGACGACAGGGAACTCGGGAGACGACAGGACTAACAACCACAAACAACCACGGACAACCACAACAAACCACAATGACAGCACAAGGAACAAAGGAAAGACGAGGGCTTAAATAACAAACACAACGAGGAACAGCTGAGACACATTAGGGAGGGAACAGTAATCAACACAGGAGGGAAACAACAGGGAAACACACACACCCTGACAGAGGTCGCCCGTCATTTGTCTTCCTGGATCCTCGGCTTTCCGATGCAGCAACCAATCACGTCCGGGGAAAGGCACATCACAATTAACATAATTGTAAACAAATCATATGCATGGAAAAACACATGGTCATTTGTATGGCCATCAACAAACGTAGGGTTTTACCCATGAGGGCGGGGCGTCGGAAATAACGCACACGCACTCTCACACAAACAGGCAGACAGACAGACAAACAGACACACAAACACAACACTCCATCGCTCTCAACGCCAATCGGCGATCCGGTAAAAAAATTTTAACGCACAGTGTCTTTGATGAGTAACTTTAATCAGAACACTGCTGAGACTAAAATACAGAGGGTCCACAATTTATCATTTTCTGGGAGGGAATGAGCATTTTAAAGGATGATTCCCCATACAGCTGTCAATTGTAATTTGTGAGCAGTAAATCCTGTCATTCCTCGCTTTCATGGTCATTTCAGGAGTAATAGCAACGCACCTTTTGGTTTTGGTAGCTAGCGGCATTAGCCACACCAGGAACACCGCCGCCACCACATACATCTCTAGGTGAAGCTGTTGTTTAGCCTAGCGCAGACACTGCGGCTAATAGAGGGTTAGCCCTCTAAGATGGCTGGAGGAACAAGAAAGAAGCAGGGCAAGAACAACAAGAGTGATGAACAAGCCAGTGATTATGAGGGAGAGGCCTCCTCTCCGGCTGAAGAGGAGACTGAGCTGGTCACCATGGTCTCTGTCAGAAAGCTAATCAACCAAATGCTGACACAGCAGAAAGCCCACTTCATGGAGATACTGGACAGACAAACTGACACCTTTAATAAGTTTGTCCGGGTGATTCTGGACTCAACCAACGAGCGTCTTGACTCTATGAACAGGAATGTACAGGAGATCAAGGACAGCATTCATTTCACCCAGCGAGAAGTTGATGAGATTAAAGCTAATGTATCCAAAGTCTCTGGTGAACACAACACCGTTGAAAATGGTATGCGCACCATTTGTGACAGTCTCACCATGTTGGAAAACAAGGCTGACTATCTCGAAAATCAGTCAAGAAGAAACAATTTAATTTTTGAAGGGATTGAGGAATCACCACGGGAGAGCTGGGCTGATACTGAAGGTAAAGTCCGCAACCTAATATCTGAAAAACTAAAGCTGGATGTTGGAGCCATGCAGATTGAAAGGGCTCACCGCAGTGGGAAGCCAGATCACAGAACTGACGGGAAGCGTCCCATTGTAGTAAGATTCTTAAACTGTAAGGACAGAGAGCTAATCTTGAGGAGCAGAAAGGAACTGAAGAAGACCGCCCCTGGGATTTACATCAATGAGGACTTTTCCGAGGCTGTACGGCAGAGACGAAGAGATCTTCTGCCTAAACTTAAGGAGGCATGGGATAGAGGGGACATTGCCTGCTTAAGATATGATCGCCTTGTGACCCACCCACCTAGGGAGCGAGGGGCTGTGTCGCCCCAGCACCCCAGCACCCGATCCTGAAGAGTGGTATGTAGGACTCAGAGATGAGGACCTTCTGTCTTTTAACTTGTATTTCAATTCTCTAATGTCTATCAAACTACCGAAAAAAGGTTTGAGGTTTGCTCATTTAAATGTCTGTAGTTTAAAGAACAAGGTCCAAGAGCTATTTACTATTCTACACGAAAATGATATTCATATTATGGCTGTGTCAGAGACTCATTTGGAAGAAGCCATAGAGGATGCAGCTTTTTCAATTCAAGGTTACAATATATTTAGATTGGACGGAGACAGGTATGGGGGAGGTACTGCTTTCTACATTCAAAATCATATTCCAGCTAAAATAAGGAAAGATCTAGTAGTACAGCGGTTAAGCCCTCAAATCAAGGGGAATTGTGCACTTTTTGAAAGAAACATGAAACTTCTACCATAGTTAGGTTATACCATTAGGTTCATTTTCAGATTTGGAGGGAAGTCAGAATTGACCTCTGAGGCCCGGTAGAGGTCAAATCCAAAATGGCCGCCATTAATATTCAAAAGTGCCTCACGTTGGAACCAAACACAGTAGAAAAACACTTAAGGTGTCATTTCCCACTAACTTTTGGGTGCCCATTCTGTATCTGATACATTTGAAACCACCAGAATTCAAGAAAATGCATTTAAATCAATATGGAGGTCAAATCATGCAGACATAGGGAGGTGAACGGTGCAAAATGGTTGTTTATTTCCAAAATAACAACAGTAATTGTGATGGAGGATGTTGTGTGCCCAACAAAGTTGCGCCATGGACTGTTTACAACAGGAGCTGTGGACAACATAGACCAGAATCCAAGTTCTGCAACAGCCAAAGATTCCTTCCACGGCACCGGCATCTCACTTATGCAGCATCTGTCACACACACAAAGCGGAACTGATCGCGGTGTGCTAGTGATTAGTCAAAATGGCTCTTCCACCAAGTCAGTGACACCTCTGCCAACAGCCTACACAGTCGTGCCACCAGCTACCCTCCGGACAAAGGAATTCAGTGTGCCACCTGTACAAGGTCCTGTGAGACCTTCCACCCTCCTGGTTTCTACAGCCGCCACAGAGGATGAGTATGCATGGCTCAGAAAAGTCAAGACAGCTGTTGAAACATCTACCATTGATGGCATGATATCATGGTCTGCCTACCACGCTGATGTTCACCAAGCCATCATCCCTCCTGCAGCAATCAACGCATTATTGCCTCTCTTTCTTGACAATGCACATTCAGTAGCAATGATTCGGCACTCTATGGAAATCATTAAAAGAGCAGTTCAAAATGTGAACCCTGGTCAGATTCCTGTCCTTGCTGCTGACCAACCACTGTATGCTCTCGCTAAACAAATACAGTGGTCCTGGCCAGACACTACAGTGGTCCTGGCCACACACACTGGAGAAGATCACTTTGTGATCATGTTTGGTGGTCTACATATTGAAATGGCCATGTTGAAGTTGCTGGGAGACTGGCTAGAAGGCAGTGGCTGGACCAATGCCCTGGTCCAGGCTGACATTGCAAGTTCTGGAACAGCCAATTCCTTCATACATGCCAAACATGTCACCAAGACCCGCCATACACACCAGGTCACGGCTGCAAGTCTCTATACACTCCTGCAACAAGCGTACAATGAAGAGTGCATATCTGATGATAAAGATGTCATGCCACCTATCAGTCTATCTTTTGAGGAGTGGTGCATTCAGCAAGCAAAGGCCAGTGTTCACTTTGACTACTGGCATTGCAGCTTCTCGTTCTGCGGTACATCAGGTCCATTCGTGAAGGCAACTTCCAGCTGTACGTTGAATCCCTGACACAGATCATGCCCTGGATGTTCACCCTAGATCACAAATCGCCAGGATCACTAAAGAGTTTGAAGAACAGGCAACAAACCAAAACCAAAAACATGGACTCAGTGACTCAAGACACCATGAACAGCAACCTGGAGTGCAAACAGCATTCCTAAAGGAGGTTAAGGCACTTGTCACAGTGCTGGAAGAGATGGGGAATCCATTTCTAGAACACAGCCAAGATCTTTTAGTCATTGACACAAGAGACATCGTTGATAGCCAAGTTGCTGATGCTGTAAGAAGGATTATTACCCTTGGTGAGGAGCAGTACACCGAGTTTGTGACCCAAAGGCTGGAAAGGTGTACAACACCTATCACACATCCTCTTCCAAATAACAAGTTGCCACTGTTCAGCAGACCACCTGTCAAGAGCAAAACAAAAGAGAAGGCACAACTTGCCGCACTGAAGAGTGACTGTGGCCTTTTTTCAAGACTGTACATTTCATGTCAAACACGAGATGGAGACATCAACCACTTCTTTTCCCATGAAAACCAGGCAGCACCTCCAGCTCTGTCAAGTGGAGGAAAACTTCGGTTCGGGGTTAAAGCAGATCTGCTTCACTGCCTGGAGTCAAATCTGCCCGAAAACAAGAGTGTTCCTGAGACTGATGCAGTAATTCTAGATGGTGCAGTTGTGGTTCAAATGCTGAATCCAAACACATCAAGAACTTTTCAAGAGTATGGAGAAACAGTGTTTGTACCATACATCTCTGCTCAACTAGAGGTAGGCGACCGTGTTGACCTTGTCTGGGATGTATACCTATCTGCCAGCCTGAAAGCCTCAACAAGACAAAAGAGGGGAAACGGCATGAGGAAAAGGGTTGCTCCCCTTCCTGTGATGCCCAAGAACTGGAAAGACTTCCTTCGGTGTGATGAAAACAAAACAGAGTTGTTTTCCTTCCTGGCCCGGGAATCCATTAATCTGCCTGTAGCACAGGGCAAGGAACTGTATGCAACAGATGGAACTGGAGTCCTCTGCTCTCCTGCTGACTTATGTGTGGCCCGCCTTGCCCCATGTTCGCAAGAAGAGGCTGACACTCGGCTACTTCTGCATGTGGCAGATGCTGTGCAGAAAGGTTGTAAGAAGGTGACCATACGTACCGTTGATACGGATGTGGTGGTGTTGGCAGTGGCTTCTTTTAGCAAAATAGCTCCTGATGAACTATGGATTTCCTTTGGTGTTGGGTCAAGTTTCCGGTTTATCGCTATTCACGAAATGGTTGCCACAATGACTCCTATCAAGTGCCTGACTCTCCCTGTCTTTCATGCTTTCACTGGATGTGACACTGTGTCTGCATTTGCTGGCCGTGGAAAGAAGACTGCCTGGGAGACATGGAAGTCTTTCCCAGAGGTCAGTGATGCTTTCCAGGAACTCCTATGCATGCCAAGTGAGGTCAGTGTAGAGTCCATGTTACTGCTGGAACGATTTGTGGTGCTCATGTATGACCGAACCAGCGAGAGCATGGAAGTGAATGATGCCAGGAAACAGCTTTTCTCCCAGAAGTCCAGGAGTTTAGAAAACATCCCTCCAACCCAGGCTGCCCTCAAACAGCATATCAAGCGTACTTGCTTTCAGACGAACATCTGGAACCAGTCACTGGTCCTGGATCTAGAGATGCCAGATCCATCTGACTGGGGCTGGACAAAGGAAACCACTGGTTGGCAGCCACTCTGGACCACTCTCCCTGAAGCAGCAAAGTCTTGCCATGAGCTGATCCGCTGTAACTGCCAGAAAGGGTGCACTGGACGGTGCTCCTGTCTCAAAGCTGCACTTAAATGTACAGATCTCTGTTTTTGTTCTGGAGACTGTTAAGATAAAAAAAAAATATTTAAAAGTTAAATAATAAATCAGTTAATTATAATAATAAATAAATACTATTATTGGCATTATTATTGGCATCATCATTATTGGCATCACAATTACTGTTGTTATTTTGGAAATAAACAACCATTTTGCACCGTTCACCTCCCTATGTCTGCAGGATTTGACCTCCATATTGATTTAAATGCATTTTCTTGAATTCTGGTGGTTTCAAATGTATCAGATACAGAATGGGCACCCAAAAGTTAGTGGGAAATGACACCTTAAGTGTTTTTCTACTGTGTTTGGTTCCAACGTGAGGCACTTTTGAATATTATTGGCGGCCATTTTGGATTTGACCTCTACCGGGCCTCAGAGGTCAAATCTGACTTCCCTCCAAATCTGAAAATGAACCTCATGGTATAACCTAACTATGGTAGAAGTTTCATGTTTCTTTCAAAAAGTGGTTCAATTTTCATGGTTATCCGCTGTACTATAGGTATGGCTGGAGTAGAAGCCTTATGGCTCCAAGTTCATATCCCACATCTGAAACCTATATTGACATGCTGTTGTTATAGGCCACCATGCTCTAATGCTGAATATCTGGATAACATATGCATGATGCTGGAGAATGTAACTGATAATGGCAATGATATTTACATGCTTGGTGATATGAATATAGACTGGTTGTCCAGTAATTGTACATTGAAAAAGAAGTTGAGCAATGCAGCCACATTATGCAACTTATCTCAAGTCATAGGTGTACCCACAAGAATTAATGTCAATAGGGACGGAAGGGTCACGTCAACCTGCATTGATCACTTTTTTACAAACTGTTCTGAAAAATGTTCTAAAGCTGTGTCGGTGCCTGTGGGCTTCAGTGACCACAATATTGTTGCTTTAACTGTGAAAACAAAGGTTCCTAAAGCAGGGCCTACAGTGATTCATAGAAGAACATATAAAACCTTTCTAGAAAAGGATTTTATTGCTGATGTAGAAAATATTGAGTGGGATACTGTGCTTGAGAAGAGGCATGTAAATGCTGCACTTGACTTCTTTATGAATTTATTTTCTGCAGTGTGTGATAAACATGCTCCAATTAAGAAATTCACTGTCCGTTCACTTAAAGCGCCTTGGCTGGATGAGGAATTGAGAAAATTGATGAGAGAAAGGGACCTACTGAAAAGATCTGCCATCATGTCAGGTAATGCAGCAGATTGGCAAGAGTACCGCTCAAAAAGAAATATAATAACTAAACTAAATAGACAAAAGAAAAAATATTACTATCATTCTATATTTGAGGAGTGCCATGGGGACAGTAAAAAACTTGAGAGTACTTAAAAAAACTCCTTCATTTATTGAGCTGAATGGAGAATTTATTACCAAACCTTCTGACATAGCAAATTATTTCAATAATTACTTCCTCAGTAAAGTAAACACACTACGAAATCAAATGCTGCCTGTTAGTGGTGGGCTGTCCAGAGCTATAATACAAAATCATATTATGTGTGGTAAGGATTGTGAGTTTGATTTCAAGCCAATCAGTGTTGATTATTTGGTTAAGATACTTCAAACAATTAAGTGTGACGAACCTTGTGGGGTTGATAATATTGACGGCAGGCTGCTTCAGCTATCAGCCAAATCAATTGCGAAGCCTGTAGGCCATATTTTCAATTTATGTTTTAAGGAATGCGCTTATCCTGATTTGTGGAAAATTGCAAAGGTTACTCCTCTGTCAAAAAACAGTAGGGAGCCATTTACAGGTCCAAACAGTAGGCCTATCAGCATCCTACCTGTTTTGAGTAAACTTTTGGAGGGAATTATATTTAAGCAGATCCAGCAGTATCTTGCAGAAAACAACATTAACTCAGATCTACAGCATGCATACAAAGCAAGCTACTCTACAAGCACTGCACTGACATGTCTTACTGACGAGTGGTTCAAACAGATTGACATGAAGTCAGTTGTTGGGGTGGTGCTCTTGGATTTCAGCGCAGCCTTTGACATCATAGATCATGAGCTACTACTCATGAAACTATCGGCGTATGGATTCAAAGATTCTGCTATTGAGTTATTGAAGGGCTATTTAGTGAATAGGCAACAATGTGTTAAGTTCAATGGCTCTCTGTCAAATATTGAGACACTCCAGTGTGGAGTTCCTCAGGGAAGCTGCCTTGGCCCCCTTCTCTATTCTATTTTTGTAAATGACATGCCATATGTATTGGAAAATGCAAGAATGGGGATTTATGCAGATGACACAACTATGTATGTATCGTCAGACAGCATTGAACATGTTAATGAGGTGCTTCAACAAGAGTTAAAGCTGGTTTCTGAATGGATCACAGAAAATAAGCTGAAGTTGAATGTCTTAAAAACTAAATGTATGGCATTAGGTTCTAAATATGCTCTCAGAACAGATCAGAAATTAAGCCTCTCTTTAAAGGGTGCTACGGTAGAACAGGTTAAAGAAGTCAAACTGTTGGGTGTCACAATTGACGAATCACTGTCATGGTCCACTCAAATAAAAATTAAAAAGACAGTGGTGAGAATGATAAATGGTATCTATGCCATAAGAAGGAGTGCTCATCTGCTTACGAATACATCAATTAGACTAGTCATACAATCTCTAGTTCTGTCAAATTTAGACTACTGTCCTGTTATCTGGTCTAGTGCATCAAAACAAGAAATTAGCAAACTGCAGCTTGCTCAGAACAGAGCGGCAAGACTAGCACTTCGTTGCTCTGTGAGGAGTAGTGTGGATGATATGCACACCAGGCTGTCATGGATGAGGGTGGATGAAAGACTGGCATGCAGCCTTATTCTGTTTCTAAATAATGTGTACTCCTCACAGAAACCCGTCAGTTTGTCTTTACAGCTATCGCCTGTAGATGAGAGACATGGATATAATACCAGACAGGCACTAAGTGGTCACTTTACTTGTCCTCTACCCAAAACCAATGCACTCAAAAAAACAGTAATGTACAGAGCCATTGCATACTGGAATCTGCTCCCCTCATATTTGACTCTAACCAGGAATAAAGGTGAATACAAAAGGGAACTTAAGGCAGCAATAATCAGAAAGGAAATTAGAGTAGATTAGGTTATTATTTAAGGTATTTTTGGACTGACAAAAATAATTTGTTTTTAATTCTCTGTTTTTGCATTATTTACATGTAATGTAAATGTTGGTTACTAAGTCTGTGTTTTGGTCACCAACAATGATCATGCTGTACTGTACTTTTTTTAATCTGTATTGTAATGTATTTTTCCTGGACCCCAGGAAGAATAGTCTCCACTATGGTGTGTAGACTAATGGGGATCTTTAATAAACTAAACTAAACTAAACTGGTTTGGAAATAGTAACGCGTTAGATTACTCGTTACTGAAAAAAGTGGTTCGAGGCCAGTAACGCGTTACTAAGTAACGCGTTACTGGCATCACTGCCCTCCACCCACCCTATTTGGGTTTGACTTTCTTTTTTTTTTGCATGTCGTGGGTCGCCTGGTAGTCGACCCTTAAGGGGGGGGGTACTGTCATGGTCTGTCGGTTTCCTTGTCTTGTTATGGTGTGTTTCCTGTTTTACTTAAGTATCTCTGTCTTGTTTCTCCCCATGTCCGGTCAAGTTTCCCTCCTGTGTGATTACTGCTCCCTCCCCTAATGTGTTTCAGCTGTTACTCGTTGCGTGCCCTGTGTGTGTTTGGTATTTAAGCCCTTGTCTTTCATTTGTGCCTTGTCGGATAATTTTAGTTTGTGGTGAGTTGTGTGTTACCTGTGTTCCCTGTGTTACCCGCGTCACCCGTGTTCCTTGCCTTTTGAGTTAATAAATTATCCTTTTATTGAACTGTCTGCTATTGGGTCCTACCTGCCTGCCTGCCACCCGCTAACCGTAACAGTATACAACACTTTCCATTGTACAATTACCCCTGTAACCCATAAATTGATTAATTTTATAATGTAATCAAATGCTCACGCACTAGTTGCTTTCAGACACATATATAAGTCCTGATATTCTCCTGCAACGGAATATATGATGCATGATTTTAGCAACATTTAAGATGATCGCGTTGTGTTCTGCCCCTTCTGCCTCCATTTTCTCTATGGTCAAATCAAAACAAACTACAGTGACAGCGGCCACACTTATCCCGCCTCTTACGAACTTATGCTGCGTTCGAGTATTCTCTGCGAACCGACTCGGATCTCGGATCTGACGCCACGCCCACACTTCAAGCGTTTTATTATTTCGCTTGGCCGTTGGAGGAAAACATGGACGCCACCCGGAAAGCTGTTGTCGCGGTAGCATTGGCAGAGGACCAGGCGCTCCAAAATAAGTAGGCTATAGGCCATAGGCAGAGATACGGACGCAGTAAGGTATTGCAGTAATACGAGTGATTGAAATTGCCATTTAAACCACCAAAGTGGTCCAAGCACAATGAAAACAGTTCATACTTCAAGTCACACTGGGCGGGGCCATCTTGAATTCTGTCTCTGAATTTTGCTCGGTCACCAATGAGTTCAACCTATATGGCGAGTTCGCCGTCCGAGGAAAAGGGGCGTGTTTGTGCGTGTCGCCAGGCAACGTCCTCGGAACTCCGAGACGGATGGATAATAAAACGCAGCATTAGACCCAACGTCATATCCCGCCCCTTGCTAGCCCACCTCCCGTTGATTTCATTGATGTCTAAACAACATCGATGTCCGCATATAGGGCATCAAATGTGAATCAACCTCAGGGTTGAATCTCCTACAAATGTGGCAAAAATTTGTGAAAATGGCGTATAGGTAGAAAATGATTATGCTTGCTTCACAACTTAAGGAGAAAATTATTATGCTGGCTTCATTACGTAAAAGGTGAACCCAAATGACGGGGCAGACGGGAGAGAGGGCTGACCCGGAGGGGGGGAGCCGCGGGCCGAGCGACGCGGACGGATGACGGAGACCCCGCGTTCCCGGACACCGGTCGTTCGAGGCCCCGCCTACCCGGCTCAAAACACCGTGGCCCGCAGAGGCCCCGCCCCACCGACTCCAAGAGAGGAGTGGAGGTGCTACACCTGCGGCCAGAAGGGCCACCTGGCACGCCACTGTCCCGGCGCAGAGGACGTATCTCTGCCCACGGCCAGTCCGTCCGACCAGAGGGGAGGAGCCTGCCTCCACACCACCTGCTGGTCACACGAGAGGACCGTCTCGCCGAGCCTGCCGGTACGGGTGGGGCGGCGCGACACCCACACCCTCCTCGACTCAGGGAGCGTGGTCACCTTGATCCGGCCCGACTTAGCCTGCGGAACGCCCGGGCATGACATTGAGGTGGGCTGCATCCACGGACAGACGGAAACATACCCCACCAACCACATCATGGTACAAACCCCGAAGGGGACCTTCACGGTCCAGGCCGGGGTAGTGCCCAACCTACCCATGCCCCCCCGATGGGACGCGACTGTCCCATCTTTGGACGACTGTTGGGGGCGGAGCTTCGCCCACCAAGACCCCGACATCCAAGGACGAGGCCGCGCCAGCTACGAAGCCGCCCCGTCTATATGGCAGGCCAACCCCCGCCATCCCCGACCGACTCCATCCCCTCTCTCTGCAGAGACCCGCGAGAGAGGTAGGACGCCGGCCTCACGCCTCGTCCACGGAATCCCTTCCCCCGGGGACACCGGGCACGATAGACAGACTAGCATTAGACATCGTAGGCCCCCTCCCCAGAACTAGCCGAGGTCACCGCTACATACTGGTCATGGTAGACTACGCAACCCGCTACCCAGAGGCCGTACCTCTCCGCGCCGCCACAGCCAAGGCAGTGGCAAGAGAGTTAATGACGTTATTTAGCAGGGTGGGAATAGTTAGGGAGATCCTGACAGATCAAGGCTCCTGCTTTGTCTGTTACAGATCCGCCACCTCCGGACCTCCGTCTACCACCCCCAGACCGACGGACTGGTAGAGAGGTTTAATCAGACCTTAAAACGCATGCTGAAAAAGGTAATGGAGGTTGATGGAAAGAACTGGGACCAGCTACTCCCTCACGTCCTGTTCGCCATCAGGGAGGTACCCCAGGCCTCCACCGGCTTCTCCCCGTTCGAGCTACTCTACGGGAGACGACCGAGAGGGCTCCTCGACATCGCCCGGGACGCCTGGGAGAGCCAACCCTCCCCCCACCGCACCATCATCGAGCACGTGGAGCAGGTGCGAGGCCGGATGGCGCAGGTGTGGCCCGTGGTCCGGGAGCACCTCGGACGAGCCCAGCAAGCCCAAGCTCGGGTGTACAACCGGGGGGCCCAGCTGCGCACCTTCGACCCGGGCGACCAGGTCCTCGTCCTCATCCCGCCCTCCGAGTGCAAGTTCCTGGCCAAATGGCAGGGACCCTATGAAATCATCGACCAGGTGGGCGAGGTCAATTACCAGGTACGGCATCCGGGGAGACGCAAGACCACCCAGCTATACCACATCAACCTGCTGAAGCGGTGGCAACCACTGACCACTCCGCGGGATCCAACTCTCCTGACGCTGGCTGCTCGACTACCCCCTCCAGAGGTCCCAGTGGGGGAGCTGCTGAGCCCGAGCCAGACACAGGACATGTGGGACATGGTGCTCCAACATCTGGATGTCTTCTCAGAGTGACCCGGCAGGACCACAACCGTCAGCCACGACATCCGGACAGAACCAGGAGTCAGAGTCCGCCTCCGACCCTACCGCATCCCGGAAGCACGGCGCGCCGTCATCAGGACAGAGATCGCCCGCATGCTGCAGATGGGGGTCATAGAGGAGTCCCATAGCGCCTGGTCCAGCCCGGTGGTTCTGGTACCCAAACCAGACGGGACCTACCGGTTTTGCAATGAGTTTCGCAAACTGAACAAAGTGTCTGCCTTCGACGCCTACCCTATGCCACGGGTAGACGAGTTGATAGAGCGACTGGGCCCGGCCCTGTTCATATCCACCCTAGACCTCACGAAGGGATACTGGCAGGTCCCCCTCACCAAGCGGTCCCGGGAGAAGACGGCGTTCGCCACACCAGACGGGCTATACCAATACACCGTCCTCCCGTTCGAGGTGCATGGGGCACCCGCAACCTTTCAAAGGATGATAGACCGGATCCTACGGGCCCACAGAGAATACGCCATTGCGTATTATATAGATGACATTGTAATACACAGCAGCACCTGGACCATCCATCTCCACCACCTCCGAGCCGTCCTGGGGGCGCTTCGAACCGCCGGCCTCACGGCCAACCCCAAGAAGTGTCGCCTGTGCCTGGAGGAGGCCTCCTATCTGGGCTATCAAGTCAGGAGGGGCTGTGTGAGACCCCAGGACGAAAAAGTGCAAGCCATCCGGACCTGGCCCCGGCCAACCACCAAGAAACAGGTGAAGTCCTTCCTGGGACTAGTCGGGTACTATCAGAGGTTCATCCCCGCGTTCGCAACACTGGCCAGCCCCCTCCACGAGCTAACCCGGAGGACTCTACCCGACCAAGTGAAGTGGACGGAGGAGGTTGAGGAAGCCTTCTCCCACCTACGCCAGGCTCTCTGCACCGAGCCCGTGCTCATCACCCCGGACTTAAGCCTCCCCTTCTTGGTACACACGGACGCGTCTGAGGTGGGGCTGGGAGCCGTTCTGTCTCAGGTCCAGTCAGGAGAGGAGCATCCGGTGACCTTCATCAGCCGGAAGCTCCTGGCCAGCGAAAGGGCATACTCAACGGTGGAAAAGGAGGCGCTGGCAATCAAGTGGACCCTAGAAAAGCTCTGTTACTACCTCCTCGGTCGGAACTTTAGCCTGGTCATCGACCACGCCCCCCTAAAATGGATGGCGACGGCCAAGGACACCAACGCCAGGGTGACGCGCTGGTTCCTGGCCCTGCAAGACTACCGCTTCCAGGTGGTCCATTGACCCGGACGGGCTCACGGCAACGCAGACGCACTGTCCCGAAGGGACGCCTGCCTAGGGCTAACAGGTGGAACCCCCGGCTTGCTGCTGAGGATGGGGGTGTGAGGCAACCCCACGCCATTGGCCAGGGGCCAGCCGCTTCAGCACCCTCCCCGTGGACGGGTGGTGGAAGGAAGATACATCCCCCTCCACCCAGCTGCACTAGAGGGAGCATCAAGCGGGCCCAGGCAATCAAGAACATCGGGGGCACCTGGGGGACGGGGTCGAGAGAGGAGCTTTAAGGGCTGGGGACGGGGCAGACGGGAGAGAGGGCTGACCGGGAAGAGACCTGTTGTTGACCCGACGTTACTAAACAGAACGTTTCCCCCCCCCCCAGGAGTGAGCCGGAGGCGTCGGGTGCTGTTTCCCCGCCGACCCCGAGGAAGGGCTGGACCAGGAGGTCCCACACCCTTATTCCCGATTTCGGAAGAACCTTAGTTTGTGTATGATTTCCCTTTTTGTGCTTGGACTTAAAATAAAACCCGTTGCACCGCAACCCTGCTTCATTCATTAATTCCCGAATCCCCGCTCGCCGACGAAAGGGGTTGCCACAGTGCGCAATGTGCGTGCGGAAACTCTAGTTATAATAATAATAATTACAATAATCTCAATATTATTTAATAATGATAATAAAAATAACAAACATAATCTTATTATCTGGAGGCCTGTGGGCATGATATGGCAGCTGAGATCTGGATATTAGTTTAAATATGATCCTTCATGTGTAGGTTATTCTATTCATACATTGGCCCTCATTTATCAAACGAGCGTACGACAGAAAACTTGTGTAAAATGGACGTACGCTCATTTCAACGTTGAGCTTGGCATTTATCAATTTGAACGAGAGCGCAGGCTGCGATGAAATCTCACATCAGGTCTGAGCTCGTGTACGCAAGTTTTTTTGGCGCAACATACGGGTATTTCACTGATGAATAGTGCAGCACAAGTAGCCCATGTTGCACATCTGTATTAATTACTAAATAAATTGGAATTAGCCCAGCCGTTCAAACAATTACAATCAAGTCAGGCCTAATTAAAAACAGTATTGCTATGAAAATAATTAGAATGTGACAGGTGAAATGTTTATTCAGCTGTCTATATAAACAGGAGCTTTGCCAAGTAGGTGGTCGAGTCTCAGCGATGGCAGATCTGGCTCTGTTAGAGGACCTCAACGCACGTCTAAGACGAGAGAGAGTTTTTCGAGACCGCGCCGATTTTTTTAGGGAGAGCGATGAATGGCTCTTGAGTCGTTTTCGTCTCCCAAGGCATCTCCTGATGGAGCTATGCAATGCTTTGGAGCCACAGTTAAGGCGAGAAACGAGGCGATCAAACGCAATACCTGTGCCAGTGCAGGTGTGCTCTACCTTGGGGTTTTTGGCCACCGGGACCTTTCAACGGGAGATCGGGGACAGGTCTGGTATTTCCCAGCCAAGTATTAGCCGAACCATGCCAGCAGTTTTGGCAGCTATAATGTCCCTCTCCGAACGTTATATTAAATTCCCATATAATAACGATCAGCAAACTGGAATCAAACAGGATTTTTATGCTATTGCTAGGTTTCCAAATGTGATTGGTGCGGTTGATTGTACCCATGTGCGTATGAAGCCACCATCTATTAATGATTACGCGTACATCAACCGCAAAAGCTACCATTCAGTTAATGTTCATATTATTTGCGATGCCAGAATGTCAATCCTGAACATGGTAGCCCGATGGCCTGGGGGCACGCACGATTCTTTTATTTTCCAAAATAGCAACGTTGGGCATCGTCTACATCAGGGCGCACTACATGGTCAGAGCCATCTCCTCGGTGAGTTACGCTGCAGTCGCACTTTTTTTTCTCGAAAAACGTTTAAGACATCGCACTAAAAGTTTGATGTGATTCATCTAGGTGACAAAGGCTATGCCCTGAACGAGTACCTGATAACTCCTCTGGCTCATCCGAACACGGATCAGGAGCGCAACTTCAACAGCGCTCACACGCGCACAAGGGCAACAGTGGAGCGATGTATAGGCCTACTCAAGGGCAGGTGGATGTCCATCGGGTCAGCGGGGGGAACGTTGCTCTACAGCCCAGAAAAGACCTGCAATATTATTTTAGCATGTGGGGTTCTGCATAATATGGGGTGCCATTTGCCGACCTGCAGCCAGATGACCCGATGCCCAGAGATCCCTGGCCACAGGCGCCACATGCTCGAGCTCTACGACGAAGGGAGGATTTAATTCGGCTCTTCTAATATTTAAAGGGTAAGCAATAAGTTTATCTTTTGGTTAAAAACAAGACGGAGATCAAAGTACAGCAAACACATGTATTTATTCTTCAAATTCTCATTGATTAGTTTCAATGTTTCATTAATCGCTAACAGAGAGTTATTGATGTCCACCATTGACCTGCATATCTCTGTTTGTTTGTCCAGGACCTCTGCAGTCAAGACCGATGAGTGCAAACCAGCAATTCGGCCAGACACGCGTTCCGGCTCCTTCGGCGGCGGCGGCCCTTCCGTTTCTTCAACTGGGCTTGGCTCTGTTCCCATTTTGGATGAACCTGCTTGCATTTCATCTTTAAAAATAAAAAGCAATCATGAGATTATTTGTGCCATTACTTTGTAACACGGAAGCTGTAGATATATATTTTTTTAATAATTGCAAAGGCCTTTTTACCTCCATGACTGGTCTGGAGTGCATCGGTGTCTCCTCCGCCACTTATGCCCGAAATGGAGGGAGACCCGATGAGACCAGCCACTCGCTCCTCAAATGCCGTCAGTTCAAGGCTAGGGTCCACCCGGCCTCCTCCCGTTTCTTGCTTGGCCCGCTTCACAGCCGCAACACGTTTTTTGGTGTTGAGCTTCATGTCGGACCATTTTTTCTTCACCTTATTCGGAATAAAATAACTTTAACGCAATGCAAACAATAGCATATATGTGAAATGTTTTAAGCTGG
Source organism: Gadus macrocephalus (assembly GCF_031168955.1). Lineage (NCBI taxonomy): Eukaryota > Metazoa > Chordata > Actinopteri > Gadiformes > Gadidae > Gadus > Gadus macrocephalus. The sequence goes on from NC_082385.1 coordinate 19,825,219, forward strand.
ATAACAGAAATGTTACATTTAATTTATTATTTAATTAAATTAATTAACAAACCTCTTCCGTAGCCCGATGAACATTGGAAACACTATTCACTGCAACAGTTATTTCCTTCCATATGGCATTATTTTGCTTGCCTTTAATGCAAGCTTTTAGGCTACCAAACAAAACCAGACGGTTCGCATCCACCAAAGACACGAGCGTCTCCATTTCGGTCTCCAATTCCTCTTTTTTTTTGCCGTAGGACGTTTCTCCATGTCGTAAAATTTAGGGGCGAGACTTCTGAAGACGTGCTTTTATATGGGCGTGTTACGTTAATTGATCGATCTCAGCCGCCGTATATATCAACACCAAGATCCTTCGTACGCTGGGATTGGTGTGATACGAAAGTTTGGTGAATCTATCGTAAGATGAATCATGCAGTGGCGGCGCCAGAAATAATTTGTTGCAGTTGCTTAACAGTTGCTGTATGAATTCAAGAGGTTGTGTGGTAGAAATTAGTGAGTATATTCTATAGTAAACCATGATTATTAATAGGCTTAATATTTTAAATAGTGGAAAACACATGACGCCTGAGTCAGGTTTCACACCAGATGGTAGGTACGCAGAAATGCCCTGGGAACTGCAGGGTCAAGTCATGTTGACCTCCACCTTTCAGGCGTGGGTCATTTTGACTGACAAGCCTAATCCCTGCGTACCTCAGACCGGGGCACGGTTGATAACATGCTGAGATGAAGAGACAAGGCGGAAAACCTCATTAGGGACAAAGGGAACCTCCATTGGATTTCGAAGTTCCTGTATGTGTATAAAGGAGGGCTGGGACCGAAGTCCAGCCAGTGACTTTGCAAACTTACTCAGGCTGTTGTCGATGTTGTTTTTCTGCACGATAAAGTCTTTTGTCAATTCTTGCTCCGGACCCCTCGATTTCTTTTGCACTCTCTCTCTTGAATTAGTCTAAGTGTTTTAAATCTCAGTTAATCTTCATTAGTTGCTGGTCAAAAAAAAATAAATAAATAAATAAAACAGAATTTGGCAGAGGCACGGCTGGGAAGACATTTTCGGAACGGGTTGGGGTGGTTGCGGTCCCGTACGAGGCAAGTTTACAGTACAGTAACAACACAGACTAATCGCACCACTGTGATTGAGTGTGATCGTATCATTTGACAGTTCAACGTGTGCTATCTTTCTCCCTCTCCCTCACACACGCACAGACATAAAGACGTAAAGACATAGAACAATATAGAGGAAGATCTTTAAGAAGGCCAACATGAAAATAGCCCAGCGGCATGTACACATTCACTGCTAGTCCAGGTGGCACTGCGGCCACACGACATATAACAAACAACATAGTTCTCTCAATCAACAGCCCGTCAGCAGTCCCCCAACTATAAGGTTAGCTGTCCTGTCAATAGTGGTGAATTGCACATCTCAGACCCACCGTCGCCACGGTACATTCCAAAGCATTCACATTAGTTGCGCGATACGTCTCAAATGTAGGCCTATGTGGAACATTAATACAATAGTTGCTATTATTGTTGATACTATTATACTTCATAATACTTCTATTAAGGGCGGTTCATACCAGGCTACGATAAACCCATCCTTTGGCATGAGCCAAACCTAGAATCTAGTTCTACTTCAAAACAAAATCACATGGGCCCCAAGTCAATATGCTGCGACGGGCAAACTTAATAACCAAACGGCCTACCTTAAATCGATGTCTTGATCACAGGACGTCTTGCAATATTCCACTTTAATCCATACGGTTTAACACACCAACATTGCTAGCAAGCATGTGCTAACATTGTATTGCTAATTCAGAACTGTGTAGGCTACAATATTTTCTTCCGTTTCTTCAGACATTGCCCACATCCAAAATGTGTCATGTATAAATATATAAGCCTATGCTAATTATATTATTTTAACTAAAAGGAGGCACCGTATTACAACAAATTAATATATCAAGACACATCGTGTGATTCACAACACAAAATGAAAAAAGAACTGTTAGGAGATCTCACGGGAGTAGACTGGATGACGATCAATCCTGTATTTAAACACCAACTAGTAGGTTTAGTTGAACTTATTTAATACCATGTTACGGAAAATCGCATTATTTCAAATATGTTGTTTGAGTTTGACAAAAAATCAGGGGTTGCTCTGGGGTTTCTGAGTAATTGCTTGGAGTTGCTATAGCAACGGCAAGCAACCGTTTGGCGCCGCCCCTGGAATCATGCGTTCAGATTTGCACTCATTTCTACGTTCGTTTGATAAATGAGGGCCATTATGTGTATTTATACAACGGGGGGCCTAAATCCAGCGATCTGATTGGTTCCTAACTGTTGTATAATGAGCGTATACATAACTGCTATGACGCCCGATCATTTTGTGAAAGTATCACTCCGCGCCTTGAAGTGGAAACCGTTACAACCGATCTCTCGGAGGGACGCTAAAGTGTGTTGCATAGCGACCGTCGTGCATTTTGAAGGCAGCCAGGAGGGACTACTTTTTGGTAGTCTTTAATAAAACGGCTATTTGACTTTCTTGGTTTATTTTTAAATGTAGTGTGTCTATGACTTTCGTTTCGCCATAACAGTAACCGTTGTATAAAAGCAATAGATCACTTCAGTCAGTGGCATGTGCTCATTATACCACTGTGAAGGGGGTCGCCGGCCCTCCGCTGCGCGTCGGGGCCGGACAACGCCCCTTAACAGTGGTATAATGAGCACATACCACAGCCTGGCGTGATCTATTGCTTAATTATACAATTGAGTAGTTCAAAGATAGAGCAGTTCAAAGATAACCGGCTTATAGCCAGATTTCAGTGTGATGTTAGACAGAAGAGCACAATCACTCCCCCTCAGGTGCTGTATTACAGTGACGTGTATGGGTGTATTTTAAGAGCAACTGAGCTGCTTAGACCTCTCTCTCTCTCTCTCTCTCTCTCTCTCTCTCTCTCTCTCTCTCTCTCTCTCTCTCTCTCTCTCTCTCTCTCTCTCTCTCTCTCTCTCTCTCTCTCTCTCTCTCTCTCTCTCTCTCTCTCTCTCTCTCTCTCTCTCTCTCTCTCTCTCTCTCTCTCTCTCTCTCTCTCTCTCTCTCTCTCTCTCTCTCACAGCCCAGCACTGCTCGAGGCTGTAAAACCACAACAATGTCTGGACTTGCCTGAGAGTCAGACAATATGAGAAAGGACCTTGAAGTATTCAGAGAGCAATAAAGATGGTGAGCCAACCACCAAGAACCCTGGATTTCATTGAATGTTTACAGAATTTGTAATGTTTAAAGATTTATATTTCAGTATGGATAAATCCAACTGTGGGGAAAGGAGGATTCACAGCTAAATCTGAGAGCCGAAGACTCCATCAGTACAGCACAATGGGTGGAGTCCAGCTTTAATAATCCAAAAGATCTACCATGTTCCAATTTGAGAATATTGAGATAGAACGATTTTCTATCCTGTCAAAGTGGGCGTCGTATTCAAAAGATGCTTCCAGAAGTATTTTTTTTATCAAAACAACATTCACCCAAACAACACCTTCTAACTTTAAAATATTTTATTTGTATTAATATCCGATTACACTCAATATCAGTAGAAATTATTTATAATCCTCTCTGAGTTTACAAGAATAATAAGTGATTAATAATCATAGATAAATTAAACTAATTGATTGAAAGCCAACTGGACCAATAGCAGCGTAGGCATAGGCACACCCCCCCCCCCCCCCCCCCCTCCTCCACCACACTCCCAGATGTTGAAAGCTGGGAACATATTTAGCATGACACACATTGTCTAAATGTCAACGACCACTGTGTAAGTGAGTGTATCTCACTTACACAGACTATATATATATATATATATATATATATATATATATATATATATATATATATGTGTGTGTGTGTGTGTGTGTGTGTGTGCGTGTGTCTGTGTGTGCGTGCGTGTGTCCCAACAGATTAGTTGGGTAAGAGGGAGTTCATTGAGGTGATGGATGCACGGTTAATCCTTCCTCCTTTAGATACCTTAATCCTTAATGCGTCTCACCATTTTCCTTTAAAGTATTTGGACTACAATAGTTCTTGATCAGGAAAGATAATGACACAGATGCCCAAAGTGTTGGCAAGGGACTGATTTGATCATATATGTTGGAAAGAATGGTCTCACACGCTCTCCTAACCCCGGAGACGTCGAGGCTCTTGCCCTCACAGAAAACGGTTCCCACCCGCGCTGCACACAGGATAAACAGTCCAGTCACACACGCAAACTAATTTGGGCAACTATGTGAAGACGGTGCTATTTTAAGTAACTGTGTTTGATACCAAAGTACAACTCATTGAATCGTTATCTGTAGGCTATAGAAATCTGTAATAGAGCACATTAAGGGAATTTGTTTCTCTGGGGAATGTGCAAAGTTTGTGGCAGTTGTAATGATCTGGTTTCAAAGTATGTTTCAGTTCCAAGAGCGTTATTAACGTTATCAGGACAAACTGCACACAAAATACAGCAAATACCCAAGTGATGCTCAGTTACAAAGACTTTCCTCCAACTTTTCCTCAGCGGTAAATGCTAGCACCTTTGGTTCCCTTGAGGAAAGTCTGTTTATGGCAAAGTGATACATTCACACCCTGTAGATACATTCACACCCTGTAGACGGACTGGCCAGAACAAACAAAAAACACGATTCTGTTAAACAGTTTGACGCACAAGGTAGACCGAGTAATGTACATATTTAATAATAAACACCCAATCTTTTCTTCTGTCATTGTCCAAAGCACCAGTAGGCTGTAAGAAGTAGACTCACATCTTGAAAATATTGGTGTTAGAATACGATTTTCTTCTAAAATATACAAATAAAAGTATAGTAGGCCTTTGCCATTTGCTATATGAATATGACAATGAATCTATCGTGTGAATAAATTAGGATTTCAAGTGTTTCAGCTTCACCCTTCTGAACAACCGTGGTCGCTGCAGTAATCCCCAAGAATCACTGAGCCAACGTCTCAAGAGTGTATCATCTGTGAGCCCACACCCAGTCTCTGGACGGGCTCCTTCTGCGGGGATTAAGTGCTTTCAGTGTTTGTTGAAGTATTTCTTCAGGAGAGGGGTTCGGGGGAGTCAGGGCTGATCAGTTTGTTGGCCCTAAACATCTCCTACAGGTCAGAATTTTCCTCGGCAGGGGAGGGGGGGCGGTTCTGGGAGGGGGTGGTGGTGGGGCTGGGGGTCTGAGGGGATTTGAGGGGGTCCGGGTCTAGAGGTCGTCCAGCTCCACGTCGCCCTCCCTCGGCTTGCTTCGCTTGACCCGTGCCGGGGAGCGGCTTCTCCTTTGGCCGCGGCCGCTGACCCCCACACCCCCGGACACTCCGTCGGGGGGCCGTGGCTTGGGGGCCACGACCGGCTTGGGGGCCACAATCGGCTTTGGGGCTGCGACCGGCTTGGGGCCGGTGTGGGTGGAGGAGGCGGGAGGAGGGGAGACAAGGTCCTCCATGGAGCCCGGCTGGGACTCCACCGAGCTGCGGGTGACTTGCTGGGGGAGGCGCTGGATTGCCCCCGCCTCCTTCTCCTCCTCCTTCTCTGCATCACTAATGTCGTTTGCTCCGCCCGCTTCCGACGCATCGTTGCTCTCTGGCTGCCTCGTCTTACCGCCCAAGTCCTCGCCATCCGCCTCCTCTCCCATCATCACGCACACCGTCGGAGTCACTGCTCGCGCCGACTTGGGAGAGAAGTTTCAAAATAAAAGTTAACGCTTTAACCTCCCATTGACAGTGGTCCACTAGGCAGTCTAGAGCTGTGCTAGTAGAAAATGCTCATTTTTGGCATTTTTGAAAAAGTATCAGTATCAACACAGTACCTCTTCCTCCTCTCCTCCTTCCTTCTCCTCTTCCGTGTTGACCTCAACAGGGGAATCTTCTCTGCCCTCATCGTCACCTTCCTCCTGGGCTACTCCAATGAGCTGCTGCTCCTCCTCCACGGTGGTGGGCTCCTCGCCACTCGCCACCACTTCATCTGACGTCACTTCCTCTGATGCCTCCTCCTCTTCCTCTCCCTCCCTGCTCTCCTTCTTCTCTGTCATCTCTGCTTCCTCCTCGGGCTTGGAGTCGGAGACCATGCACTCTTGGCAGATTTCTTCCTCCTCCTCCTCTTCATTTTCCTCTTCATCGTCTCCTTCCTGTTGCTCTGATGTTTTTCCACTCTCATCGCCTTCATCAGGTTTCGTTACCTCGCCTCCGTCCTCCCCCTCCTCCCCATCTCTTACCTCTTCTACCTCCTCCGCCTCGACCCTCTCCTCCTCCACCTTCTCTGCCTCTTCGCTCTCCTCCTGCTCTACCTTCTCCTCCTCTGCTTCTACCCTCTCCTCCTCTCCTTCTTCCTTCTCCTCTACGTCCCCCTGGCACTGGCCACCACACTCGCCCGCCTGCTGTTCATCCTCCTCAACTTCCCCTCCTCCTGTACTTCCTGTCCCCTGTACAGCGTTTCCTTCCCAAGCCCCATCACCTTCATCGTCGACAGCCCCTATTTCATTCTCTCCCTCTCCTCCTTTTCCTGTTTCCTCCTCCTCTGCCTCCAACTCCTCCTCTTCTTCTTCTTCCTCAGGAATCGTCTCTACCATCTCCGTCTCCATCTCCATCTTCAGCTCCTCCTCTTTCTCCTCCTCCTCCTCCTGGACAACCTCCAGGTTGTTGTCCTCCCCCTCCAGCTCCAGTGCCCCGGCACCGTCGCTGTCGCCCACTGAAGGGTGCCCCTGCAAGGGTGAGGGCATGGCCCTGGGGGCCAGGGCATCGGTTTCTGGGTCCCTCCTCAGCTGGAGGATCTTGCGGAGGTCAAAGTCCATCCTGAGTGGCGCGGGCGTGGCTGGCGTGGGCGGGGTCCTGGCCGGCCGCGCGGCCAGCTTCTTGCGCACGCATGCGTCGCACGGGCAGTACTCGTCGTCACTGCGCTCGTCACTGAACTTCTCACCGTCGCTGAGGGAGTCGGCCGTCTTCGGCTGGTTCTTCATGACCTGGAAGGAGAAGGAGTAAGGAAGCTCTGAGTAAATCAGTTGGTCTGGTTTTATTCATGCATATTATTTTTATTTAGGTATGACATTTTAAAATAAGTAACATTTCAGCATCGATTCATATCTATGGGCAGAAGAGAAGAACACTAACCCCCAAAAGCTTAGCAGGTCAATATCATCTGCATGCATCTGTATTTGAATGTGTATGTGTATGTGTATGTGTATGTGTGTGTGTGTGTGTGTGTGTGTGTGTGGATGTGTGCTTGTGTCTGTCACGGTCAGTGATGCCAGTAACGTGTTACTTAGATTACTAGCCCTGGACCACTTTTTTCAGTAACGAGCATAGGCGTCGATTACGCCGGGGACGCGTCACCACCAGATTTCGTCAGGATTCATTTGTACCCACCACTTATAAAAAAATAAATAATAATCGAGTTGAATTATTATGGATTATTACACGGCGCTTCTACTCCGGCGCTTGACTGCTGTCAAGGAAAACAAAGGACTTTTTGCCTCTAATGACGTCTTAGGTATCACTCCTCAAGTAGTCCGGTAACTTTTCAACCCCAGCGTGTTCGGTTGCTAAGCGACATCAACGTCTTGGGCGGACTATTTCTCTGTTGATCAACACTACGAATGCTGGCAACAAATAAATTGTAAACAGACACACCATGTGAAGTTATTTTTTTGGCAAGTAGCCGTGTAATAAGCGGGATAATGTATAGAACGTTGCCGGTCATTAGGCCTATCGAAAATAAGCCCCTTCAGGGCGAAGCAAGACACCTTCGCTGCGCGTCGGTGTCCTGTTCACCCTGTCGGGGCTTATTTTCCCGATAATGGCCGGCGTTCTATGCATTATCCCTTACTTATTACACGGCTCTTCTCAATGGTGTTGACGGTCCCATTCACTTGCATGGCCCTTCCCAACGTTCAGCTGTCAACTATTTTTGTTTATTACACGGCTCTTCTCAATGCAGTGGAATGCTCAACGACTTTGGTTGACTATTTCTCTGCTGATCAACGCTACGAATGATAGCAAATACATTGGAAAAAGACACACTGTGTGAAGTTATTTTTTTCTATTTGGCAAGTAGCCTTTACTAATAATACCAATACTCTTTGGCTGGGATGATGAGGCATCAGACAATCAAGTCATTTTAGCCTGAATACATAGGTAAAAAGCACCAGGTTGCTAGTACCATGGACAGTATCAGAACCACTGGTGTAGCCCACTTATTTTTCAGTCAGTACACCCACTTCTAAATCCCCCCAGATGCGCACCATTCAGTAGTATCTGCAAACCAAATTGCCCACTTTTTCCTGTGCGTTCACACCAAACGCGACGGGGCGACAAGAAGTTTTGATTTGTCGCGCCACACTTTCGCCATGCACAGTCGAGTGCGTTCGAGAGGATTTGTGGCGAGACAAATTCACTCGAGTTGAAATATCTCAACTTTGACACAAATTTCGCGTGATGACAGCCAATTAGCGTTCAACAGCGTGGCCACTGAGTGACAGGTGTAACGTAACAGCCAATCAGCGTTCAACCGTCAAACTCATTGCAGTGCAGTCCGGGGTGAACTGCAGCATGGAGGAGAAAGTGATTGTTGCCGTTTGCGACTCCCGGAGCTCTATATATAATAGTATATATAATATAATTGTATAGATAATATCAGGGCCAAAAGCTCTGTGCGCCTCCGGATGGCCGTAGCGCGGGGAGCTCTTATAGCGATTGGGCTTCTCTGGGTTTGTTTACCGGCGTTGCTATGGTTTCCGGTCTTGTGTGTTCCAACCGTTTATTAGGTAGGCCAATCTAATAAATCTCTGTCTAATCAATACTTCATTCACTGCCTCTTCCGTGGTCATTACAATATTATGAATAGACTGCGTCGGGTCCTCCGACGTCTCTCCCTCTTCCACAAAAGGTAAAGACATGCAATGGTGGTTATCTTGTTGTGGCGCGACAAATTCGACAAAACTTGCACAGCGACAGATTATGATTTGTGGCCCGACAAAACTTTGGCGAAACGCGAACGGGCGACAAATGTCGCGTTTGGTGTGAACGCAGGATGGTGAAGCCATGACCAACGCTACTCTGCCTTTTATTGGCTAATACTCGCTGCCGTTACTGATTAGATTGTTGAATAATTTGAATGATCATGTTCAATCATCATTTGATATTTATATATTAGGGATGGGCGTGAGGAATCGATTACTCGAGTACTCCTCGTTACAAATGAACTCGGTTGGTGGACAGGCAAACTCGAGTTTGCATATACACACACAAACAAAGTTTTCTGAAGCAAATGTATCAATTTTCTGTCGGCGCCACTAACGCATGACGTGGGCACAAAGAAAATTAAATGCATCCATTTCCATGGCGCGTTCCGTGCCGTGTGCAGGCACGCCAGAATTCAAAAAGTTAAGAGATGGCGGTTAAAGCAAACCGCAGTGAAGAATTGAAATACTTTAAAGGAATAGGAGATCATAAGGTGAAATATAAAATATGCCAAGCGAAATCGAGCTACCAGAAAGTACTATGCGGCAACATATGCTCCTGAAACACAACGGTGAGTTCGGGAAAGCAGACCCGCAGCAACGGTGAAAGTGAAAGTGTGTCGGCTATTTTCACCGCCGCAAGACGCAGCTGTAATCCCGGGCGTGTAGAGAAGATCACAACGCTGAGTATTTCCATAGTGCATTTGCTGCCGTTTTATTTGCAGCTTTAAGCATTTATTTGCAATGTTTAGGCTACTTGTTTCGTTTTTTTTAAACTGTTACAGGCCTTGGTTCGACGTGATTTAAATTGTGAGACGCATATTTATTTTTGTAAGGAAAATGTTTTGAACGTTTGCAAAAATAAATAATGAATACTCTGATGACTCTGACTGTTTTGATGGAGAATAAGCATTACATGTTTGGTTGGTAATATTGCCGTTCATCATCAGGCCTATTCCTGCTGCAGATGCGTTGCATTCTAAAAATAGATTTGATTTAACGAGTACTCGATTGATCCTCGAGGAATTCCTTCGATCACTCGAGTTTGGAATTTACTACTCGTGCCCATCCCTATTATATATATATATATATATATTATCTATATCTAACTAGATGATTGATGTGGAAGAGAATGATGTGCGTTTTTTTAATCTAAGGTGAAATATGAACAAGGATGCAATGTCAAATTCAGATCTGAAGTATTTTATTTAAATAAATGTTAAAAAAAATTGCTGAAACACCATGTTTGCCTCATTTATATTTTACATTCATGCAGGCTGCCTGTGTGACCAGTAATACCTACAAACTGCTCCTGATCAAGTAATGTTCATTTTATAATAGTGGCACACTCTGGCCCAAGCTATGTGTTGCAAATCAGCTGTTCAAAGACACAGTTTACAAAATAAATTACTGACTTGCCAAGTGAGAGAATAGGCGTGTTTCCAGGAATAAGGAATAGTTCACTCAAAGTACATAGTTGTCTCTCACTAGTCTGTGGGCCAGTATTGGTTTAGTAATTTCATAATTCTTCCTCCCTGAGATCAAGCAGCAGAAATTATGTGACAATGAGCGAATACTAATATAATTTTTGGTAAACTAATAGAGTAGTCTCACATGTCACTGTTTCTAAAACAGGGCGTTTTTCTGGGCTGCGTTAAAAAAAGGCAAACATTTAGAGTATACCCACTTCTCCAGGGACCACTACACCACTGATCAGAACGATAACCTGTTGAACTAAATGGATGTGGTAGGCTACACCATGGGATGCATCTGCAGACCATTGCCGCATAAATAAAGGTAAGACGCGCTATTTATTGCTTAAGAGGTCGGCTGTTTTAACTTGCAATGGATAGTCGGTGGAGTCAGTCTCTTGTTGACACAAAGTGACTTTTGGTCATTCTTGCTTTGATTGAATTCTGGAATAATTGTGGGGGGGAGTGCATGACTTTTGGTCAGAATACCTGATGTAGGCTAGATTGGATGGAATGCGTGCTGTGAATTGAGAACAGCCAGCTTATGATGTGATATGCTACATCGTTCTGCTGTGCAACAAATATATTTTTATTTTTCAATCTTTTTAGTGCTGTGTGTAGCCACACGTTTAGCCCTTCTGAACTTCACGCAGTTAATTTCCTATCCTAGCACCTCTTGTTTATGTTGTTAGCTTAGCCATGTTATGTCACGTTGTCAACATTGGATACGTGGAGCAGAACATAGTGGGTCATATGTCCGATGCTTTTTGGAAACGTTTTCTTCATAAAACGTGCCAGGCAGATTTTGTATACATTTTATTCCTTAGTAATTATAGCTATATGGGTATGCCGTCTTTCAGATCCTTTCAATACCGGCACTAAAGCGAGAAAAAAAAGAGTGCATCCTCATTGTACCCAGCACTTCTGAAAATGCACTTCCGAATGCGTCTCTGTCCCCAGCACATTTCAAACCAAACTGACGCTCATGGTAATGGGTGTCAGTTTGGATGAAATTCCCCCTACAAGCCCCCTGCGCAGAATTGTTGATGGGGGATGGAAGACCAGTTGTTGACCTGGGGGCAAAACCGGTTGTAACTTTCTATTTTGAGGCGGCAGGGGGTGTTGTCGCAGCTAAATGTAACTAATAAAGTAACTTGTAATGTCACTGTTTCTAAAACAGGGCGTTTTTCTGGGCTGCGTTAAAAAAAAGGCAAACATTTAGAGTATACCCACTTCTTAGTGGGTATACTTAGTTACTTTTAAAATCAAGTAATAAGTAAAGTAACTAAGTTACTATTTTAAGGAGTGTGGCTACCCGGCCGTTGCCAATTAAGAAGATGAAGAGCACCTGAGGTGGAGAAGCAGCTTAAATAGCCTGCTTCTCCACTCATTCTGGGCTCTCTCAGCCATGGGGCTCGTGCCGGGAGGACAGCCGAGTTGGAGAGACGCGGTAGGGGGAGATCGCACAAACCCATACTAACGCTAATACGCTTTCCCCCAGGACTGAGTGGGAGAAGACGGGAGCGATAGAGACGCCGTCCTCGCAGCCGGACCAGACCCGGAGACGGCCCTTTTTTACCCCATAAGTGGAAGAACATATGTTGTCGTTGGTTTTACCTTTTTACACGTGAGGTGAACGAAATAAAACCGTTGACCCACAACCCTGTTTGGAGTGTCTCCTTTGAAAATCCCAGCCGCCGACGATCGGGGTTGCCACAGGAGTAATTACTAATCAGTAATCTGATTACTTTTTTTTTTTCTGTGGCAACACTGGTCCTGGTTTCCATTCCCCGGCGTTTACCAACCATTGGCCGTCTAGAATTTTAATTGGCCATCTTGACGGCCATCTGGACCATTATTATTATTAGGCTATTGAATAACGTAACTTCTGCTTCTGTTGGAGTGCGTATGTCCTATCACCTTCAACATCTGCCTCCTCCTCTCCGTCATTGTGGACTCTCGGGAGAGGGTCCCTACCGGGGGCCTGGGGGTCCGCCCGCCCCGCCCGGCCCGGCCCTGGATCTTTTTCAGCTCGCGGCCCACGCTGCTCTGGATGCGCCGGCCCACCTCGTCGCGGAGCTCTGCGATCATGGTGTCCAGCAGCACGTTGTCCTCCAGGTCCCAGCGCGCCTTGAACTCCACCATGGCCGCCATGTAGTGGCTCATGAACTGCTTCTCCAGCTTCCGGAGCAGGTGCAGCGCCCAGGTGGGGTCCGGGTCCGCGGCCGTGGCGCGTTCAGCAAGCACCGGGGGCGGCGCCGTGCGCTGTGTGCCCGATCCGGAGCTCTCAGCCGCTGTCTCATGCTCGTTGTCCGTCGGGGACTTGGAGCCGCCCACCGCCAAGCTGGACTTGTCCGATGAGGAGGGGGGCGTGGGGTCAGTGGTGGCGTCCTCGGGCCCATCGTCCTTGCTGGACGAGGGGCTCTCGGCAGCCTCCGCTTCGGGCCTCTGGGATGTTTCCCGGGGCGTTGGGGTCCCAACGGTCCCTTCACCCTCTGCATCATGTTCTCCTTCCCCTGCATCAGCCTCCTCTTCCCCGAGCACAGATTCCGCTGCATCCTTCGCCAGACCTTCAGCTCCTCTTCCTCCGACATTGTTGTCCTTGCCCGATTCCCCCGAGCCGCTCCCCACCTCTACGCCGGAGGAGGACCGCGAAGGGGTGATCTGGTCCTTTGGCAGGTCCCTGGGCTCGGTGAGCCACAGGGACTGGAGGATGCTCATGACTTCATTGTAGCGCTCCCGGTGGTCCTTGTGCACCTCGCAGGCCGGGTCGGGTACCAGGGGCTGGATCAGCTGCAGCTGGGCCAAGCAGTCCAGCAGACCCTTGGCCGAGGTGCTCAGCTTGCGGCCGTACACCGGAGATACCTGGGGTGTGGAGAGAGAAAATGTGAAGAGAGGGCCCTGCACAGACTAAACAATCACAATTCATTCAATTCATGAACCAATTGATATCATGACAACTGCAATTTGAACTGTATATTTAAAGTATATTTCAAATGTGGGTTTGTTTATGAAGGTACTATGTGTTCTACTTTCTCAGCTAAGGAATGGTTCTCACATTGATGTTATAAATCAAATGGGCTCCCTGACGTACCTCCGGTAGGCTGTTAGATCTTCCTAGGCTGGGGCTTAGCAGCACCTTCATCACCGCAACGGAGGAGTTACAGTTCCTGGACATCGAGACGCTGTGTTGGAACATAGCCTTGTGATCGGAGGATGTGACCTCATCCACAGCGTGGGTCAGTCCTGAGTCAGACACTTCTTCTTTGTCTTGCTCTGCTTCCTCGTCCCCTTGCATTTTCTCATCCTCTTCCTCCTCTACTTCAACCCCTTTTTCTGGGGTCTCTGCAACCTCATTGACCTTCTGATCTTCAGGACTTTCTTTTTCTCTCGTGGAAGTTTCTTCCTCCTCCTCCTCTCCTCCCCTGTCGCCCATCTCCTCCCTGTCCACAGACAGGCAGCCGTCGGTCGGGATGCTCCGGAGCCAGTCGCTGACCACCTCGTTGGGGGAGGCGTTGGGAAGCAAGGCGGGGGTCAGCTCTCCTCCCTCCTCCTCCTCCTCCTGCGTCCTGTTTATTTGGCATCCGGTTTTAGTGCTCCTGCTTTTGTCCCTTCCGCTCGACTGCCGGCTGACTAGCCTAGCGGATGCTAAGGCCTCTCTGAGCAGGTCGGCGGCAGACGAGGAGCGACAGAGGGCGTCGTCGTCGGATTTCATCATCTGTGCCGTCGGCTGGAAGGACCCCTCCTTCGACCTTGCGCTGCTCGTTGATTTCACGCTGCAGACATCAGATGTTTTGCTTCCTTTTTGCCCCGGAGTAGAAGAGCTTAGGTTGGATTTTGCGGTTGTGGCTTTTGCTTTTGCGTTGGAGCAAGTAGATGCTGCCGAGTTCGTTCTGAGACGGCTAGGAGTCCTGGATATCACACAAGGCTTGTTGTCATCCTTACTGTGTGCCTCGTTCGCTCGGGAGGGGGTTTTGCTCCGAGCGTTACCGCTTGCTGCTGACATTGCAGATGTAGAGCGTTTGACAGAGGGCTCAAGGTGATGTGTCTTCACTCTTTCTGACTCCTTCGGTTTAGTGCCTTTCACAGAAAGATTGCTCCTGGACGAAGGAGCAGTGGGGGACATGTCTGTTGCTGGCTCTTCATCCTTCTCACTGTGTACGCTCTGTCCAGGTGTGTCAATCGTTATGTCTGGTTGACTTTGAATGGGGGGCAGAGGGTTTGCCATGTCCTCCAAATCCACTGTGTGTTTCACTGCAGACTCATCCATTCTTTCAGCATTAGTGGCGTTGGCTGGATTTGTGTGAGAGGAGATGTGGGACTCCCCACCGTCTGAGTCTCCCTGTTCCTCTTCTGGTAACACCAGAGAGACAGACCCAAATGAATCTCGACTCAGGAGTTCCTCAGTGTCCCCTGAATTGATCCTTTGTCTTTTGGAGTTTGTTGAGTGAACGCTGGGCGCCTGCTCTGAGGGTTCCTTGTCCTCCATTGTTTCACCTTCCTCCCCACCCTCTACTCTGTTATTTTCTTCCTCTCTTTTCTGGGTTCTGGAAGCAGCGCCGCAGTGGCACCTTGACTGTGTAGAGGCCTTGGATCGGACAGACATGGTGGGGGATCGGGGGGTGGGTGTCGTGAAGGGTGATGGGCTTCTGGCAGATTTAGTGAGCCAAGAAAGGACGCCGTTTGATCTCCCTTCGCCGCAATTGGCTGTGGATCCAGTTTTAGATGATTTAGTACTGGCAGGACGCTGTTCAATCTGGTCTTCCTGATCATCTGCCACTGCAATACTTGGAAGGTCAGCAGCCGCATTGCAAAGGGACTCTTTTGTGGCCGAAATTGCACTTGCCGATCGATTGTTACTTTCTTCGTTGTCCCCTTCTGGTGTCTTCACATTGACAATATCTGGTGTTTTATTACAGGTCGTTATTGCCTTTGCACACTTTCTACATTTCGACGTTAAACATTTTGACCTGCCTGACCGTTCTGAAAATCTACCGACAGCAGACATTGCCTTGCCCACCATCTCATCGTCTCCAACTGGCATCAGACCATTTTCTGCTGGCTGTTTGTCCTCATCCTCCAACCATTTTTCATTTGGGTTCTCAACTCTGTTTGTAAAAATATCAGCGAAGACAGCTGCTTTTAAAACAATTCTGGAACTTGACTTGTGTGATTTGTTAGACTTGCCGCTGGTCACTGACGCGGCAGTAGGGCTCCTGTCTGCCACATTGTCAGTTGTGACCCCTGCTGGAGATTCTGCTGTTAAATGGATCGCGCAAATCGATTTGTGACACCTGCTAGAACAGGCTGATCTAACAGACAACGCACTGCCAACCCTCTCATCATTGCCTTCTTCTGCCTCGGCCCCATCGCATGTTTCGGTTTCTAATTCTGTTTTGATGGCTGCGTCTGTATCACCGTCAGAGTTAGATTTCAGCAAATTGCTGGATCGAATGGAAGTCGCCGATTTAACAGACATGGCACTAGCTGCTCTGTGTGCAGCTCTGTTAGAGTTGTTTGTTACGGCTGCCCCTACCTCGTCAATTTGTGCCTGCGCACAAATTGACCTTTCCAACTGAGATGATTGGGCTGATTTTGCAGATTTTGCAGATTTAGAGGACATTACACTTTCTGACCTTGCACCGTTCTCCTCCGCTGCCCCGTCTTCCATTCCTTCTGCTTTAACTTCTACCTGTGAGCAGGGAGTATGAGTCCTTGAACAGTTGTTACTGTGAGGCTTGCATGATTTTGCAGGCTTGTTAGAGACAGAGGCAAAGGATTTCACAGATTTGGCAGACACAGCACTGCTCGCTCTCTCAGATTCATTTTCCACATCTCCGGGTTTGGGGGAAGGTGACCTATCAGAAGCTCTGGTTGAGCTTCTGATAATGGATTTACTTGATTTGACTGATAGATGGGATCTTGTTGACAGGGCACTAACTGCTCGCTCACCGTTCTCCTCTCTATTTGCCTGCTCTTCTGCATCTTCAGCCTCTTCTGGATCTGGAGTCGCCACTTTTGAACAGTGACTACACTGAGATTTGGTTGACTTTGCCGAAACACCTGATTTGCCCGACACGACAGACAAGGCGCTGATGGGTCTTACTGTTTCCATTTCCTCTTCCTCTTCATTTCCCCCATCATGAGGGGTGCTATCAATCTGCTGAGCAAAACCTGTAGAGGTCAGAGAGCCATGCGATATTCTGGACTTAGCAGAGTATTCAGATTTAGCAGATAGGGGACTCGCTGCTCTTTCTGAAACGCCCTCATACTCTCCTTCTGCTGTCCCATTATGATGCGATGTTGGCAACTGACCAGATGACGCACTGTCAACGCTTTCGTCTGCCTTCTTCATGGAGTTATGGGAACTGCAGGAGCGGCTGCACATGTTTGACTTGGCAGACCTGGCACTAGGACATCCTCTGTCCTCCACGTCTGACTTGTGAGATTTGCTGGACTCAACACTCACCGCCCTCTCTTGACTGTCTGCTGCTTTGGAAATAGCACCCTCACCTCGCTCCTCTGGAATATTGGACATCACTGAGGTGCAGTCGTGGTGGGTGAGGTTGGACTTGTTGGAGTGGAGAGATTCCCCAGAACCTTCCCTAGAGCTCTCCGACATCTGGCTGGGAGCCCGCTCATCTCCGCTGCCCCCACGATTTTCACCTTGGTCTGGGTGACGTGGGCCGGGCGTGGTTGTTGTTCCCATGGAGCCTCCGCAGTGAGAGCATGCACTGGATTGGTTGGATCGGACATCGTAACCTGGGAGCCCGTTGTTGCTGGACAGGCTACTCATAACGCTATCCTGCACATCTTCCTGTCGATCATTAGTATCATTTTGACATGGGGTCTTGGACTTGCTGGACCTGCAAGACAGCTTGCTTGTTTTGGACATGGAACTGACAGCTCGGTCATTCCCCCCCTCCTGGGCCAAGGAGTGTGGGGTTACCCCTCCACAGTGACAGGACGAGGCTCTGCTGCCGCCGTCTTCCCCTTTCTGCAGCATGAGGGGAGCCGGGGTTGGCGACTGCTCACATTGGCAGCACTGGGAAACACTGGGTGGTAGTTCCTCATCCTCCTCATCCTGGTTCTCCTGCAGCACCTGCAGAACGTGGGAGGAGTTGCTGACCAAGGACGGTGGACGATCATCATCACCATCCGAGAGTGTCAGCTCCAAATCGTCTTGGTCGCACCAGTCATCCTTGGTGGACTGGCTGCTGTGGGGCTGGGAGCTACCGGCATCGCCTCTGGCCGCCCCGGAGCTGCTGCAGCAGCGACTGACGGTGCACACCTCCTCCATCACGCACAGCTCCTCCTGGACCTCCACCCGAGCCTGCTCCAGACCTGAGCCCCCGTGGGAGCTGGAGAGCCTCGATCGCTGGCAAACCACCCGGCGAGAGTGACAGGAGGAGGAGGAGCTTGATGAGTGGATTTGTCGCACCCTGGCGTGGGTGGGCCTGGAGCTGTCGATAGGCGGTTTGGGAGCATGCTTGTTGCTGTGCGCAGGATTCTCCCACAGGTCGTACAGCTGCTCTCGTGTCTGGTGGCAGCATGGGCAGTTCGCCTCAAGGGGGTGCTCGAGGGAAGCGTTGGCGTACATATTGGTGGCCTCTGGATCACATGAGCCGGAGTCAGGGTTTGAGCAGGTCTCGGAGAGGCCCTGCTGCAGGAAGCAGGGAGGACCCTCCCTGGACGCACAGCAGTCGTTGGTCAGGGAGGGAGACTTCTTAATCTGCGTCGACCACTGCAGGGTGTCCTCGGTATGGAGGCGGAAGCGCACTTTCATCTCCACCGATAGGCTGCCGTCCTTGTTGACCATGACACGCTTCTCGATGTCGTCGTTCATGATGGCCGGCCGGGGGTGGGAGTGGGGGCAGGAAGTGAGTCCGTTGGTGTAGGACTTCTCTGAGGACAGGGAGAAGCGTGTGGAGCGGGTGGAGGAGTCCGACCGGGGGTGGATGATGCTCTTCTTAGTCTCCAGGCCAAAGTTGACTGAAAACAAGCGGACAGGCAGAGGCAGTGAATCTACTGTCCGTTACGAGGTTAGAGCCATGAAGTTTTGATGTTTTCGGTTTTGATGTTTATTGATTTGAATGATTTTCCCAGCTGTTAGGATTCGATGCATTGTGTGGATCAATTGATGGATTTGTTTTCAGGGTTTAATTTTGTATAATGATAATCCACCCACTATGAAATATGTGTAGTTTTTAGAACTTTCGCAATTTCTAACACTGTAAACCCGAGCGCCCCCGGGGGCGGGGGCAGCTGCGCCAACGTGTGCTGTAAACAGCTGTAAACAGCACCACCATGCTCCAACATGTCCATGGTGCATACCCACGTAACGGGAAGAAGCTCGGCTAAAAGCCCATGATAACCATTTTTACCTAAACAAAATACAATTCTAACACCAAGCAACTAAATGAGCCCATAGCAAAACACGCAAAACGTGCATGCGCTCATACTGGCCGCCGCCGATTTCGCTACTTCATGCCACCCGAACAAACTATAAGTCATATGAAAGCTGATGCTTCACAGATTCCAATGATATAACGGGCATCACTCTACGACGAAAACTCACTGAACTAGCAGCCAAAGAAGAGCAAAATAAATAAACAAATAAAAAACGTTATACAATGTGATACTTTTGATTGGCGAATAGTGTTTTTTTACATGAATTTGGGTCCCTCGATTTGACTGTCCCTCGACCCAAGATATCCCAAGATATCTTCCAGGGTTTGACTGGAAGGTCAGCATAATTCGCGCCAGAAGCGCCGGCTAGATAGAGACATACGCTCCTTCTCCACGCTTATTACATCGTTTGCATTTCTAGTTAGCTAGTAGTTAGCTAGTTATTTTGTATTTTCTTGCCTTGTTTGTTATTATTTTAAAATAAATAATGGCAGGCAGGAGAAAGACCTATACTTTTGCGGAGGCATTCGCTATCATTAGCGACAGTGGGGCTACTGTAGTCCCTCTCGAGTCGTCGTCTGACATCAGTGACTTGCTGTTGCCAGAACTGGACACGGACAACAGTGATTCAGAATATCGATTCCATCACCTGAAAGGTATGTAATCTCTGTTATCGATTACTTATTGATTTGGTGTCAAATTGACGATCTATCACCTTATTAGATATTATCTATCTATCGATCACCCTACTCACTCTACTCATTCCACACACTCACTACCGGTACTCTTTGCCTTATATTTATATTTATGATATTATTTGCATCAATTATCATTATCAATATATTGTACATAGTTTATTTGATACTATCTCTATCCTTCCTTCTCTTTATTCCTTTTTGCATTGTTGAGAGGACCTAGCAAACCAAGCATTGCTGTGCAAGTGATAAATAAACTTGGATTTGATTTATTATCCTGCAATGAATTCAGTAAATGCACACTCAAACTGGTGCAAACTGGATTGTTAGTTGACTTCCCCAGTACATGTCTTGTTTACCCCAACATATTGTTACTTGTCTGTTTGAAGTTACATTCTTTTCTTTCTTCTTCTTGGGTTCCACAGTGATGATGATGCTGATTATGAGCCACCTTCATCGACTGCTCCTGCTCCAGCCCCCCCACCTCTGTTTATATATATTAGAGCTGTCAGTTAAACGCGTTATTAACGGCGTTAACGCAAACCAATTTTAACGGCGTTAAGAAATTTATCGCGCGATTAACGCAATTATTTTATTAAAAAAATAAAATAAAAATAATAATAATTCTTTGCCTCAAAACAAAGAAGCAGTAGCCTGACTGCTATGTTCAAATGACATTTGTTCAAAGCAGTCCTTTAATTGCACTATAGGCTCTTTTTTTGTATCGTCCTGTTTTGATCAGTATATGCCAATGTTGTTATCAATAAAAAATCATTTGCACAAGGCAAGCCGATGCACTTCACCATGTTGATAAGAGAATTAAAATGAGAAGAATTATGGGACAAAAAAATCAAGGGATATTTAGCATAGAAAAATAATTTGCGATTAATCGTGAGTTAACTATGACATCAATGCGATTAATCACGATTAAATATTTTAATCGCTTGACAGCTCTAATATATATATATATATATATATCTTTATCCCTAGTGATTGTAGTTTTTAGCTGTGTTTTTACCTTTGTTTTTACAGTTTGGTTTTATTATATGTTGTTCTCAAATATATCTGCTCCAGTTGGAGTCAAACTTCATTTAGATTGTATGGTTTTCTTTGACTGGGAAAATGTATAGAGGTCTGGGTGAAATTTCAAAACAAGTCAAAACTGTTGAATTTGGATGGAATGAATCCCTATAGTGATATGTCAGTGAAATAAAATTAGTTTTACAGTCTGGTACCTTAGAAAGGTCAAATGGCACTGATGGTGCCCAAAAGTGCCCAAATGGCACCATTTAGTCCGTCTGGACCTACCTGTACTAAAACCACTCTAAAATCACTTTATTAGCATTTATCCTGGAACAGGGTACTCATCAGATGTCGTTACATGTTTCCCTAAAGGTTCTGGGCTACTATCCCATAGTTTCAAGGTGGTATTCACTCTAAATAATGTGTTTTCTCTAGGCGAAATTTTTAAATTGACATTTCTTACTATGTTCTAGCTGAATTTACTCTGACACAGTAACATCTATATTGATTCTGACACTTCTGAAGCCACCTCACAGGTGTTACCTTCTTTTTGAAACCAACTTTATTTATATAGCCCTTGTAGTTGTGGAGGCATACTCTATTCATTATGGGCATGTCATTTCGGGCAGGAGGCCTGTGAAATAGGCCTAGGGCTTAACAGGTTAAGTACGACAGAGTATTAGGGCCACACATGAAGAATTTTTTTTTTTTGCCGTGACGAGATTAAAGTTGACACGTCGACTAGTAACACGTCTGTTCAGGTCTTCCTCCTGAACAGACGAATTTTTCCGCACAACCTTTTCAGCGTCCTTACACTAATCACCACAATGTGGTTCTGCGCTAAAACAGCGAGGATCTCTTTATTGTTAAACCCGATTCTGAAATATAATTTTACCAAATGATCTACACAAGCCATTGGATTCAGTGCAGGCCCTGTGGTACGACGGAGTATTAGGGCCACACGTGAAGAAAAAATATATTTTTGCCGTGACGAGATTAAAATCGACCAACACATTCTCACTCCGAGTGCGTCGATTTCTGACGTACGGTCAGTGACTTTGGCTTCAGTTTCTGACGCAAAAGGGTACCCTTGCGCTTCTTTTTTCGACGCATGGGGTTTTCAACTCCTTACAATGTAACAACTTCACGGGGGAGCCGATGGCTGCACATAGAGACGCTATGAGCATTCATCCCATTGGCTAACGGAGGACCTTGCGCTTCTTTTTTCGACGCAGGGGGTTTTCCACTCATTACAATGTAATCCCTCCACGGCAATATATGAAGCTATGAGCATTCATCCCATTGGCTAACGGAAGAGCCGATGGCTGCACATAGAGACGCTATGAGCATTCATCCCATTGGCTAACGCAGGACCATGTGCTTCTTTTTTCGACGTAGGGGTTTTTCCACTCATTGCAATGTAATCACTCCACGGCAATGTATGAAGCTATGAGCATTCATTCATCCCATTGGCTAACGGAAGACCCGATGTCTGCACATTAACAGCGATTTTACAGTGAAATCTGTGACATTCCTCAACACAACTACACCAACGTGTCCTTGTTAATTACAAAGCATGTATGGGTTAAGTTTATGGGCATCAGTTGTCCTGTTTTGTGTTTTGATTGAGAGAAACAATCGTTTTTTTGATCAGTGTTGGGTAGCTGAGGTCGTTGCTATAGAGGCCACGTCCGTGCGCTTTTTTTGACAACTGACAGAGCAACCCTTTCTCATCAAAATTACGTTCCCAGAGAACTATTCGGCATTCTCAATTACGTTTGTCTAAAAAACGTATTTTGTCCGTGATTACGTTTGATTGAACATATTGTAATGACCTCGCCGGTGACATAACGATGTCGAGTCATTAGTAATTGAAGGAACTTTTAATGAACCAAAACCAGGTCACTGAAACCCGTAACCAACGGCAGAAATCCCACCCAAAACAAACCCCGGCAACCCCCAACACGGTCTCACTCACGTGCAGGCCCCCACCCTCGTGTTCTTCCAAGGCCCTCCCCCAGCTGACCTAATGATTCGCCCCCACACTGATTGACAAGAAGAACATTACAATACATGCACACAGAACAACTGGCATAACGGACAACGAAATACAATGCAACACATAACACACAAACTATTTAACTGTCCCAGGGTCGCTACAATATCGTAAATATGAACTATTTTTGCCATTTATTTACCATGTTACTATGGCAGAATAAAGAATAAATTCATGCATTATCATTCAACTTGAACATGTGTTTTTACAGTATAGAGTGGTGGAGAGGGATGACGTATGTTGGCAAACCCGGAAGTGAGCGTCGCCCTCGGTTCCCTTGACAAAAAGCCAACGGGTTTTCCATTGGATTTTGGATTATTGCAGAAAAATCCTCAACTCCTCAAAAACGGAAAATAAATAAATAAAAATATCCGTGCTCCAAAGAACGAAGTGTAAACCAATGCATTCTGAATGGGAGTGTTTCTCCGATTTTTTTCAAAGCCCCTCAGAAGTGTTGCCTGCAAGACCTAATGGTTCAGAATGTGGTGGAAAAACAGTTTTTGAGATAGGAAGGTCCTACCGCCCTGAAATTTTAATACCTTATTCTAGGGCCTAACTGGGACCTCCGCACCGAAACTTGGCCCGGTCGGACCCCGAGGGCAGGAAGGGGGGGCCCTTCCTGCCCGAAACTTGGCCCGGTCAGACCCCGAGGGCAGGCCCCCCCTTCCTGCCCTCGGGGTCCGACCGGGCCAAGTTTCGGTGCGGAGGTCCCAGTTAGGCTTTGTCCAAATGACACTCCATTTGGGAAAACTTTTTTTCTCTAAGGGCTAGAACTCCAAATCTCGGATATGTCGTTCACGGGGCCCCGGGAAATGTGTGTAAACATTTTAGCATCCCTAGCTATCTCGAAAAGGTCGGCAAAGGGGCGTGACCTCCAACAGTACAGTAAATGTACATAAGACAGAGGTTCGTTTCTAGTCCCCATTTTTTGTGGGATGGAGGTGTACATTTGTGGCTAAAGGTGTGTAGACACAGCTGGCCTGTGGCCACGTTTTTGAAGTCGGGGGTCAAAAGGTCAAAAGGAGCCGGCACCACGCCGCTTATGAGATAACAAAAAGTTAATGCGTGTTTCTCTCATAACTTTTTGTCATTATTAAAGAGAGGCCTGATTCTCAGATATGCATGTTGGATGGCTAGGGTGTAGGTCTGGGAAGAACTTCTGGCCAAAATCGTGCAAGCGAGCCGCTGGGTGAGTTGCAACGAGATGGAGCACTTGCTGAGTCATTTCCTGTAGTGCTGGAGCCACAGGTTGAAGCGTATGCGTCCTTTGAGACCCCCTTTGATATATAAGAGACCCTATACAGCTTACTTAAATGTTGTCGACTCAGTCACCTATTGCATCACTTCCTTTAGGGCTTCGGCCTCCTAATTGATCATTGTAGTAGGCTATAATTGAATGCCCTCTTTCATATATATATGATACCTCCACCACTGGGACATGGCAACCATTCTCCAAATCCATATGGGGAGGGGGGGATGCTTGTGGACAGTAGGGGTTTACCCTAGACATAAATAGGAAGTAAAATCAGGAGAAGGAATGACCTCTCACAAATATTTATTCAATAAATTGTTTCAAATAACCCTCCCTCGTTAAATCAATGAGCTTGGTGTTTTGCTTTCAAAAATTAGTTATAGAAGAAGTCTAAACTGCAGAAGATAAACACATCCAAGCTGCCTTTTAAGGATACCTTGGAATATCTGTCTATTTTTCAACCATCGGACCCTAGTTTACGACAAAAACAACCCAATTGACGGCAGCGTGGTTTTTAGAGCCACGAGTATTAGAGGGGGCGGTCAATAGCAACCACCATAGCAACCATGACGGTCAAGTGACTGGATTCAGCCCCGTTGAAAGAAATAGAATGCCTCCCTACACACTCAGTAGTAGCTTAATGATTAATGTAATGTAGCTTATTATGTCCATGAAGTCTTTATTTGCATGGGTTTACATTTCGTTGTGTAGCATGGAAAAATCGGAGAAACACTCCCATTCAGAATGCATTGGTTTACACTTCGTTCTTTGGAGCACGGATATTTTTATTTATTTATTTATTTTCCGTTTTTGAGGAGTTGAGGATTTTTCTGCAATAATCCAAAATCCAATGGAAAACCCGTTGGCTTTTTGTCAAGGGAACCGAGGGCGACGCTCACTTCCGGGTTTGCCAACATACGTCATCCCTCTCCACCACTCTATACTGTAAAAACACATGTTCAAGTTGAATGATAATGCATGAATTTATTCTTTATTCTGCCATAGTAACACGGTAAATAAATGGCAAAAATAGGCTGAGAACGAATTCGTATTTATGATATTGTAGCGACCCTGGGACAGTTAAATAGTTTGTGTGTTATGTGTTGCATTGTATTTCGTTGTCCGTTATGCCAGTTGTTCTGTGTGCATGTATTGTAATGTTCTTCTTGTCAATCAGTGTGGGGGCGAATCATTAGGTCAGCTGGGGGAGGGCCTTGGAAGAACACGAGGGTGGGGGCCTGCACGTGAGTGAGACCGTGTTGGGGGTTGCCGGGGTTTGTTTTGGGTGGGATTTCTGCCGTTGGTTACGGGTTTCAGTGACCTGGTTTTGGTTCATTAAAAGTTCCTTCAATTACTAATGACTCGACATTGTTATGTCACCGGCGAGGTCATTACAATATGTTCAATAAAACGTAATCACGGACAAAATACGTTTTTTAGACAAACGTAATTGAGAATGCCAAATAGTTCTCTGGGAACGTAATTTTGATGAGAAAGGGTTGCTCTGTCAGTTGTCAAAAAAAGCGCACGGACGTGGCCTCTATAGCAACGACCTCAGCTACCCAACACTGATCAAAGAAACGATTGTTTCTCTCAATCAAAACACAAAACAGGACAACTGATGCCCATAAACTTAACCCATACATGTTTTGTAATTAACAAGGACACGTTGGTGTAGTTGTGTTGAGGAATGTCACAGATTTCACTGTAAAATCGCCGTTAATGTGCAGACAACGGGTCTTCCGTTAGCCAATAGGATGAATGAATGCTCATAGCTTCATACATTGCCGTGGAGTGATTACATTGCAATGAGTGGAAAAACCCCTGCGTCGAAAAAAGAAGCACATGGTCCTGCGTTAGCCAATGGGATGAATGCTCATAGCGTCTCTATGTGCAGCCATCGGCTCTTCCGTTAGCCAATGGGATGAATGCTCATAGCTTCATATCTTGCCGTGGAGGGATTACATTGTAATGAGTGGAAAACCCCCTGCGTCGAAAAAAGAAGCGCAAGGTCCTCCGTTAGCCAATGGGATGAATGCTCATAGCGTCTCTATGTGCAGCCATCGGCTCCCCCGTGAAGTTGTTACATTGTAAGGAGTTGAAAACCCCATGCAAAAAGAAGCGCAAGGGTACCCTCTTGCGTCAGAAACTGAAGCCAAAGTCACTGACCGTTCGTCAGAAATCGACGTGCTCGGAGTGAGAATGTGTTGAATCGACGCGTCGACTTTAAATTCAACATGTCGACTTTAAAGTCAACATGTCGACATTAAACTCGAAATGTGGAGAATAAGGTTGAAATGTCATGTTGACTTTAATCTCGACTTGTCGGCTTTAAACTTGAAATGTCGAGAATAACGAGAATAAGACGCGGGGCGCTCCTCTGTTGAGCGACTCGTGATTGAAGGCTTTTTTTAAACAATATATAGCGACTTTTTTTTTCAAGTTTTGTCCAGTTAGACTGGTGCAATACGTTTGTGAAGTATGGATAGTGAGAGTTCTGCATCGATTGATTTAAAACATCAATCCACAACGGAATATGAAGATAGTTTCTCTGCTGGGGTCACCGCGCATCAAATGGCATCGAGACGCACCTACACCAGAGCGGACCTTCTGGAGCTGCGATATGCTTGCAAAACAGTTGATTTGTCACCAGAACAGCTGGATCTCATACCAACACACCGGCTTATAAAGAAGAGAAGGAGGAAAAGAGGATCGAGAGGAGGGATCAGGAACAGGATCAGGAGACGGGGAAGTAAGCTACCACTACCTGCTTTCACTCTGTCAAATGTGCGATCGCTACGTAATAAGATGGATGAACTTGCGGCACTTGTTAAGCTTGATTCAGATTATCGGAGTACAAGTTTATTCTGTTTCACTGAAACGTGGTTAACTGAGGACATTACAGTGTGCTTGGATGGCTTTACATTCATACGCTTTGACCGGGACAAAGAAGTAACGGGGAAATCAGTCGGAGGTGGTCTTTGCATGGTTGTAAATGACAGATGGGCAACGAACTTCACAGTTCGTGAGATGCACTGCTCACAACACTACGAAATCTTGTCTGTGTCATTTCGTCCCCACTATCTTCCCCGTGAATTTCAATTAATAACAGTAATTCTTGTTTATGTCCCTGGCCCTGACAACGCGCTGGCAGCAGAGCGCATTTTAGAATGTTATGACAATGCCGTCTCCAGGGCATCTGACCAGCCCGTGTTTCTGATGGGAGATTTCAACACCTGTGACATCACCGCACTTCTCCCACAGTTAGAACAGTATGTAACAATGGCAACACGGCTGAATAGAACGCTAGATTTATGTTTTGGAAACATCCCGGGTGCATATGTATCCAAGCCCTGCCCTGCCCTTGGGTCCTCAGATCATAATGTAATACTACTACTGCCTAAGTACAGACAAAAATTGAAGACCCAAAAAGTACAGGCCCAAACCATCATGGCATGGGAGGTAGACTCCATTCAAAGACTGAAAGGATGTTTTGAGCTGACAGATTGGGAAGAATTCTTCAGGGAATGCAATGGTGACCTTAACCTGTTGTACGATACCATATGCTCTTACGTCACATTCTGTGCTGATAGTGTTATTCACACCAAACAAATTAAGATCTTTGCAAACAATAAGCCATGGATAACCAAAGACCTTAAGAACTGTCTCAATTTAAAAAAGTTTGCATTCATCCAGGGTGACCAGCAGAGAGTTAAAGAGCTGAAAAATGAGCTAAAGCAGAAGACCAAGCTGGCCAAGCTCAACTACAAAAACATAATGGAGGAGAAGTTCATCAGTGGAGATATTTACCATGTTGTATTTACCATGTTACTATGGCAGAATAAAGAATAAATTCATGCATTATCATTCAACTTGAACATGTGTTTTTACAGTATAGAGTGGTGGAGAGGGATGACGTATGTTGGCAAACCCGGAAGTGAGCGTCGCCCTCGGTTCCCTTGACAAAAAGCCAACGGGTTTTCCATTGGATTTTGGATTATTGCAGAAAAATCCTCAACTCCTCAAAAACGGAAAATAAATAAATAAAAATATCCGTGCTCCAAAGAACGAAGTGTAAACCAATGCATTCTGAATGGGAGTGTTTCTCCGATTTTTTTCAAAGCCCCTCAGAAGTGTTGCCTGCAAGACCTAATGGTTCAGAATGTGGTGGAAAAACAGTTTTTGAGATAGGAAGGTCCTACCGCCCTGAAATTTTAATACCTTATTCTAGGGCCTAACTGGGACCTCCGCACCGAAACTTGGCCCGGTCGGACCCCGAGGGCAGGAAGGGGGGGCCCTTCCTGCCCGAAACTTGGCCCGGTCAGACCCCGAGGGCAGGCCCCCCCTTCCTGCCCTCGGGGTCCGACCGGGCCAAGTTTCGGTGCGGAGGTCCCAGTTAGGCTTTGTCCAAATGACACTCCATTTGGGAAAACTTTTTTTCTCTAAGGGCTAGAACTCCAAATCTCGGATATGTCGTTCACGGGGCCCCGGGAAATGTGTGTAAACATTTTAGCATCCCTAGCTATCTCGAAAAGGTCGGCAAAGGGGCGTGACCTCCAACAGTACAGTAAATGTACATAAGACAGAGGTTCGTTTCTAGTCCCCATTTTTTGTGGGATGGAGGTGTACATTTGTGGCTAAAGGTGTGTAGACACAGCTGGCCTGTGGCCACGTTTTTGAAGTCGGGGGTCAAAAGGTCAAAAGGAGCCGGCACCACGCCGCTTATGAGATAACAAAAAGTTAATGCGTGTTTCTCTCATAACTTTTTGTCATTATTAAAGAGAGGCCTGATTCTCAGATATGCATGTTGGATGGCTAGGGTGTAGGTCTGGGAAGAACTTCTGGCCAAAATCGTGCAAGCGAGCCGCTGGGTGAGTTGCAACGAGATGGAGCACTTGCTGAGTCATTTCCTGTAGTGCTGGAGCCACAGGTTGAAGCGTATGCGTCCTTTGAGACCCCCTTTGATATATAAGAGACCCTATACAGCTTACTTAAATGTTGTCGACTCAGTCACCTATTGCATCACTTCCTTTAGGGCTTCGGCCTCCTAATTGATCATTGTAGTAGGCTATAATTGAATGCCCTCTTTCATATATATATGATACCTCCACCACTGGGACATGGCAACCATTCTCCAAATCCATATGGGGAGGGGGGGATGCTTGTGGACAGTAGGGGTTTACCCTAGACATAAATAGGAAGTAAAATCAGGAGAAGGAATGACCTCTCACAAATATTTATTCAATAAATTGTTTCAAATAACCCTCCCTCGTTAAATCAATGAGCTTGGTGTTTTGCTTTCAAAAATTAGTTATAGAAGAAGTCTAAACTGCAGAAGATAAACACATCCAAGCTGCCTTTTAAGGATACCTTGGAATATCTGTCTATTTTTCAACCATCGGACCCTAGTTTACGACAAAAACAACCCAATTGACGGCAGCGTGGTTTTTAGAGCCACGAGTATTAGAGGGGGCGGTCAATAGCAACCACCATAGCAACCATGACGGTCAAGTGACTGGATTCAGCCCCGTTGAAAGAAATAGAATGCCTCCCTACACACTCAGTAGTAGCTTAATGATTAATGTAATGTAGCTTATTATGTCCATGAAGTCTTTATTTGCATGGGTTTACATTTCGTTGTGTAGCATGGAAAAATCGGAGAAACACTCCCATTCAGAATGCATTGGTTTACACTTCGTTCTTTGGAGCACGGATATTTTTATTTATTTATTTATTTTCCGTTTTTGAGGAGTTGAGGATTTTTCTGCAATAATCCAAAATCCAATGGAAAACCCGTTGGCTTTTTGTCAAGGGAACCGAGGGCGACGCTCACTTCCGGGTTTGCCAACATACGTCATCCCTCTCCACCACTCTATACTGTAAAAACACATGTTCAAGTTGAATGATAATGCATGAATTTATTCTTTATTCTGCCATAGTAACACGGTAAATAAATGGCAAAAATAGGCTGAGAACGAATTCGTATTTATGATATTGTAGCGACCCTGGGACAGTTAAATAGTTTGTGTGTTATGTGTTGCATTGTATTTCGTTGTCCGTTATGCCAGTTGTTCTGTGTGCATGTATTGTAATGTTCTTCTTGTCAATCAGTGTGGGGGCGAATCATTAGGTCAGCTGGGGGAGGGCCTTGGAAGAACACGAGGGTGGGGGCCTGCACGTGAGTGAGACCGTGTTGGGGGTTGCCGGGGTTTGTTTTGGGTGGGATTTCTGCCGTTGGTTACGGGTTTCAGTGACCTGGTTTTGGTTCATTAAAAGTTCCTTCAATTACTAATGACTCGACATTGTTATGTCACCGGCGAGGTCATTACAATATGTTCAATAAAACGTAATCACGGACAAAATACGTTTTTTAGACAAACGTAATTGAGAATGCCAAATAGTTCTCTGGGAACGTAATTTTGATGAGAAAGGGTTGCTCTGTCAGTTGTCAAAAAAAGCGCACGGACGTGGCCTCTATAGCAACGACCTCAGCTACCCAACACTGATCAAAGAAACGATTGTTTCTCTCAATCAAAACACAAAACAGGACAACTGATGCCCATAAACTTAACCCATACATGTTTTGTAATTAACAAGGACACGTTGGTGTAGTTGTGTTGAGGAATGTCACAGATTTCACTGTAAAATCGCCGTTAATGTGCAGACAACGGGTCTTCCGTTAGCCAATAGGATGAATGAATGCTCATAGCTTCATACATTGCCGTGGAGTGATTACATTGCAATGAGTGGAAAAACCCCTGCGTCGAAAAAAGAAGCACATGGTCCTGCGTTAGCCAATGGGATGAATGCTCATAGCGTCTCTATGTGCAGCCATCGGCTCTTCCGTTAGCCAATGGGATGAATGCTCATAGCTTCATATCTTGCCGTGGAGGGATTACATTGTAATGAGTGGAAAACCCCCTGCGTCGAAAAAAGAAGCGCAAGGTCCTCCGTTAGCCAATGGGATGAATGCTCATAGCGTCTCTATGTGCAGCCATCGGCTCCCCCGTGAAGTTGTTACATTGTAAGGAGTTGAAAACCCCATGCAAAAAGAAGCGCAAGGGTACCCTCTTGCGTCAGAAACTGAAGCCAAAGTCACTGACCGTTCGTCAGAAATCGACGTGCTCGGAGTGAGAATGTGTTGAATCGACGCGTCGACTTTAAATTCAACATGTCGACTTTAAAGTCAACATGTCGACATTAAACTCGAAATGTGGAGAATAAGGTTGAAATGTCATGTTGACTTTAATCTCGACTTGTCGGCTTTAAACTTGAAATGTCGAGAATAACGAGAATAAGACGCGGGGCGCTCCTCTGTTGAGCGACTCGTGATTGAAGGCTTTTTTTAAACAATATATAGCGACTTTTTTTTTCAAGTTTTGTCCAGTTAGACTGGTGCAATACGTTTGTGAAGTATGGATAGTGAGAGTTCTGCATCGATTGATTTAAAACATCAATCCACAACGGAATATGAAGATAGTTTCTCTGCTGGGGTCACCGCGCATCAAATGGCATCGAGACGCACCTACACCAGAGCGGACCTTCTGGAGCTGCGATATGCTTGCAAAACAGTTGATTTGTCACCAGAACAGCTGGATCTCATACCAACACACCGGCTTATAAAGAAGAGAAGGAGGAAAAGAGGATCGAGAGGAGGGATCAGGAACAGGATCAGGAGACGGGGAAGTAAGCTACCACTACCTGCTTTCACTCTGTCAAATGTGCGATCGCTACGTAATAAGATGGATGAACTTGCGGCACTTGTTAAGCTTGATTCAGATTATCGGAGTACAAGTTTATTCTGTTTCACTGAAACGTGGTTAACTGAGGACATTACAGTGTGCTTGGATGGCTTTACATTCATACGCTTTGACCGGGACAAAGAAGTAACGGGGAAATCAGTCGGAGGTGGTCTTTGCATGGTTGTAAATGACAGATGGGCAACGAACTTCACAGTTCGTGAGATGCACTGCTCACGACACTACGAAATCTTGTCTGTGTCATTTCGTCCCCACTATCTTCCCCGTGAATTTCAATTAATAACAGTAATTCTTGTTTATGTCCCTGGCCCTGACAACGCGCTGGCAGCAGAGCGCATTTTAGAATGTTATGACAATGCCGTCTCCAGGGCATCTGACCAGCCCGTGTTTCTGATGGGAGATTTCAACACCTGTGACATCACCGCACTTCTCCCACAGTTAGAACAGTATGTAACAATGGCAACACGGCTGAATAGAACGCTAGATTTATGTTTTGGAAACATCCCGGGTGCATATGTATCCAAGCCCTGCCCTGCCCTTGGGTCCTCAGATCATAATGTAATACTACTACTGCCTAAGTACAGACAAAAATTGAAGACCCAAAAAGTACAGGCCCAAACCATCATGGCATGGGAGGTAGACTCCATTCAAAGACTGAAAGGATGTTTTGAGCTGACAGATTGGGAAGAATTCTTCAGGGAATGCAATGGTGACCTTAACCTGTTGTACGATACCATATGCTCTTACGTCACATTCTGTGCTGATAGTGTTATTCACACCAAACAAATTAAGATCTTTGCAAACAATAAGCCATGGATAACCAAAGACCTTAAGAACTGTCTCAATTTAAAAAAGTTTGCATTCATCCAGGGTGACCAGCAGAGAGTTAAAGAGCTGAAAAATGAGCTAAAGCAGAAGACCAAGCTGGCCAAGCTCAACTACAAAAACATAATGGAGGAGAAGTTCATCAGTGGAGATATAAGGCATGCATGGAGGAGCCAAAACACCATGATGGGCAGGAATAAGAACACTGCTGCAGTACAATGCCCAGACCCTGCTGCCTTTGCTGAAGAACTCAACACCTTCTATGCCAGATTCAACAACACTGACTCTATGGAGGAAATGGTCACTCTCCTATACCCCCCAGAATCTATCTGCATAGAAGAGAAGCGGGTTATATCCATCTTTTCCCATCTCCATTCCTCCAAAGCTCCTGGACCAGATGGGCTGAAGGGCAGAATACTGAAGGAGTGTGCAAGTCAGCTGGGCGGTGTAATGACGGAAATGTTTCAGCTCTTCCTAGATGCCAGTTTTGTTCCCAGGGCGTGGAAGGAGACCACCATCATCCCTGTTCCCAAAAAGCCCCGGGCTAAAGCTCTGAACGACTTCAGACCAGTGGCACTCACCTCTATCCTGTGCAAATGCATGGAGAGAGTTGTTGCAGGAGAGCTCACCACCACCATCGGTGAGAATCTGGATCCACTGCAGTTTGCCTACAAGCCAAAACGAGGTGTGGAGGACGCTACATTACATCTACTGGATACCATCACAAAGCACCTGGACTCCCAGAACTCCTTGGTCAGGATCTTATTCATGGACTTCTCGTCAGCATTTAATACAGTTAACATCAACACACTCCTGCATCGCCTTCAGCAGCTTCAGGTCAACCCAGCACTGACACTTTGGATCAAGGAGTTTTTAAAGGACAGACCCCAGCATGTAAAGGTCCAGGGTGTAACATCGTCCAACATCATCCATAACACTGGAGTCCCACAGGGTTGTGTCTTGTCTCCCATCTTGTTCTCAATATACACCAATGAGATCACATGCAACATCAGTGGATTCAAGCTATTTAAATATGCAGATGATCTGGCCTTGGTGGCCAAACTGACAGATCAAAGCACCCTGTCCAAGTACACCCAATATATCACTGAAATGGCCCTGTGGTTCAAAGAAAGCTCACTGCAGTTGAACATCAGCAAAACCAAAGAACTGTGTTGCCATAGGAGGAGGGCATCTAACACCCCACATCCACTTTCCTCACCTTTGACCCTGGAAGGACAAGTGGTTGAACAGGTGGTGAAGTTCAAATACCTTGGCACAGAGATCGACCAACGTCTGTCCTTTAGCCAGCATGCAGATGGGGTTTACAAGAAGGGACAACAACGTATGTATCTCCTGAGGAAACAAGACACCTTCAATGTCAGCAAAGACATTTTGTCAACTGCCTACCAATCTCTGGTGGAATCCATCATCACTTGCAACATTACATCCTGGTACGGCTTCCTCACAAACGCAAGCAAAAGCAGACTTAATAGATTAACTAAGCAAGCAAGCAAGCTAATAGGAATACGCCAGAAAGCGCTGGAGGATCTGTATATCCAGGCAGTGGGAAGGAAGACCAACTCCATCCTCTTAGATCCCTCCCACCCACTCCATCCTTGTTTTGATCTACTTCCTTCTGGCAGAAGATTCAGAATGCCTTTGGCCAGGAAAGCTATCTACAAAAAATCATTCATCCCCATAGCTATACACACACAGAACACTCATTCCTCAAATAACACACACACACACACACACACACACACACACACACACACACACACACACACACACACACACACACACACACACACACACACACACACACACACACACACACACACACACACACACACACACACACACACACACCTCCAAGCCTTCAGTCAAAAGACAATTTTCTAGTATGGCAACATACTAGACAATAAAGCTTTTTGAATCTTTGAATCTTGAATCTTAAAGTTGAAACATCAAATCGACTTTAATCTCGACGTGTCCATTTTCCGTTCCTCTGTCAGCACGCAGACGCTCCTTGGCAACCTCCCAAGGGTTCAGCGGATGACACGAAGTAGTCGGCAATAACCCTGGGGTCATTGTTTGTGGTGTAGGCCTCCATCCATACAATATAGCGACTAAACCGTAAATTCAACCACTGATGGCAATGCCGCACTACTACAGCTTGGGAGGATGCCCGGAGCGTCTGCGTGCTGACAGAGGAACGGAAAATGGACACGTCGAGATTAAAGTCGATATGATGTTTCAACTTTATTCTCGACATTTCGAGTTTAAAGTCGACACGTCGGGATTAAAGTCGACATGACATTTCAACTTTATTCTCGACATTTCGAGTTTAAAGGCATATTGTACGGGATCCAGTAATATGCACTTTTTAATATGTTGTTGAAATTGGTTTTTACATCCTGACAGCAATAAATAACTTATGGGCAATGAAAAAGAAGCGAAAAAAAAACGAAATCTGTATCTGCTATAAACCTGTTAAAATGCTGACCAATCGGAGACACTGTGCCCGGATCTAAAGAACCAATCACAAGCCTGCGCGTTCTCTCCCCTCTGTGTACGAGCCTGAGCCGGCCTGAGCGCGTTCACGGAGGGCAAAGAAAGCGTTGTTGTCATAGTAGTTCATGACAGTGGACTAGACCTAGTGAGCCTACAACGTTTACACAATGGAAGAGAAACAACTGAAGTTACCACTGCCACCGTTACTTGCCCCGGTTCATCCTTTTAAAAAGGCAAGAAAAAGAAAGACAGAAACTGAAAAGGCAGCAACAAAAAATAAGTTGGAGACTGCTCGAGGAAAAACGAGAATAAATATTGGATTAGCTTTTCAGCGATGGCGACAGCCATCGCTGGGAGTTGAATGGCCTGAAAAGTGACGCAATGGTTGCCGTTGAAGTAAGCCGTAAGCAGCAGCAGCGCTCGTGCACGGCTCTGTGTCGAGGGGTGGGGGCAGGGAGTCCTGAAGGGTGGGGGAGGAGTTAAACGGAACTCCGAAGAGAAGCTAATTTCAAATCATGCTCGCTCTCTCACATCGTACAGTATAGCTTTAATGTCGACATGTTGACTTTAAAGTCGACGTGTCGAAAAATACTTTTTTTTCTTCACGTGTGGCCCTAATACTCCGTCATAGTTCAGAATGGCTTACTTAATTTTTTAAATATAGAACACCTGGAATTAAAGATGTTAGTTAATACCCTGGAAACGCTCCTTTTTCCATACTGTTGAAGTTGCTGTCAGTCAGACTGAAGACATTTAATTTGAGTGTAATTCATCTGCTACCAGTGAGTGAGATGCCCTCCTCAGTTTCTCTCCACCCACCGTTCTTCCTGCTGTCCCGGCCCTCACTGTACTCGCTGCCTCTAGAGCGAGCTCCATGGAGAGGCGAGCGGACTCCCTGCGTGGCCGGGGATCGGGCCCCGTGCCCTGGGGTCCTGGGGCCCAGGGCGGGGGACCTCAAGCCCAGGCCTGGTAGTCTTTCCTCAGAGCTCTTCCTGAGGAAGTCCACCAGCAGCGGGCTGAAGGGCTCCCGGCCCACACACACCAGGAGGCCAGGGCACGTCATCAGGCTCTGTACACTGTCGATCTGGAGATACATGTACATACACGTTACATAATACACTGTTATGTCACGTCGAGGAACGTAGAGTCATTCATTCAGAATGTAATGTAATGCACTGTTATGTCACGTCAAGGAATCATCATTCAGTCAGATGTAGTGTAATGCACTGTTATTTCAGGTAGTGGACCGTGGATTGATTCAGTCAGAGTTAATGTGATGCAGGCCTCACCTTGCGGCCCTCGGCCGTGTACAGCCGGCGCACGTGGAACTGCAGGGTGTCCGACGCCTCCTCCAGGAAGGCCCGGAGGCTGCGGGCCGAGCGGCGGCCCAGCACCATGCTGCGCCTCCGCCCCGGCTCGCTGTTCTTCACCAGCAGCACCCGCCTCTGCCGGGAGGGGGCGCCGGGCCCCGCAGGGGCCCCGCCGTCGGGTCTTTGGGCCTGGGGGGTGTGGCGGTGGTGGTGGTGGGGGTGCCAGACCGCCGGGCGTCGGCCCACCAGCCCCATGTCCACGGGTTTGGCGCGGCGGTGATCGGAGCAGAGGTAACAGGCGCCGTCCTGCAGTTGGTCCAGGCGGTGGATGCCGTGCGTGCCCCGCGGCGTGGTCACCGTGCGGACACCGAACGGGAGTGGGACCTGGCCGGGAGGGAGATGGGGAAGAAATTAGGGAATCGATATACAGGAGTTTGGCGATTATTTGCCTCTGCAACAGTTGTATCCTCAGGTTGAGGATAAAACGTTTTTTAAGCCGGAAACTTCAAAGTTGTCTGATCATGCTATATGTGTGTTTGCCTACTCAGTATGCATCAGCCACACCTATTGGCTGAACCACAGAAAAGATAAAACCACATCCTAAAATACATATTGTAATTGCAGAATAGCCATATTTAAAAGGGGACATATTATACCACCAGGTGTGTGCAATGGCTAATCACACTCACACCTGCTGGTATAATATGTCTCCTTTAAAGAACCGCAATAAATATCCTATGGACATAGAAATATATAGATCATAGGGGTGTGACGAGATCTCGTGCAATGAGATCTCGCGAGATTAAACTCAACGATATTACCCGTCGCGTTAAAAATCGGAGTCAGATTTGTGATTTATCCAAACTTCTATTTGTCGCCTGTGGGGGCAGAAATGCGCCTTTGCTACATCTATCCTGCCAGAACCTAAAGAAGGAGAAGGAAAAGAAGAGGAGGAGTAGGAGGGGAAGCAGGGGAAGCATCGAAAGCAGCCATAAGCTGTGTTCGAAATCGTTCCCTATCACGGATATAGTGTACTATATAGGGTGCTCGCCATTTTGTAGTGGTGTTCGAATTCTCAGTTGTTAATTTCATGCACTATATAGTGCACTTAAAATACCCAAAATTTGAGTGTACATACGATGTAGCCTATATGTTACTCCCGTATACCACAATGCAATGCGGCCGTGTTTTTCCGGAGGAGAAGAAGAGGCTGAATAACCGCGAAAAGGAATACATTTAATTGGGTACTTTGATTTGGTTTGGCACATAATATTGTTTGCAATTGAAAAAAAGAGAATTATTTAATTAAATTAAACTTTTATAAATTTTAGTTTTAGTTTCAATTTCTTGCATGTAGGCCTAAAGAGTTATAATAAAACATTTCAAAATGCATGCGCGACTTGGTTCAATAAAAGTCTGTTGGTCCAGTCATATAATTTGTCATTGTAGTTTTCTTAAAATCTCGTCTCGTCTCGTTCTCGTGAACCCAATATCGTGTCTCATCTCGTCTCGTGAGCTGAGTGTATCGTCACACCCCTAGATCATATAGTGAGGTCCTGACGAGGACGTATATCACCACTCAATCTTTGTATTTCACACTTCACTAGGTTGTAGCCTGGAACAAGCTTTCAATGAACAAGCCTTCAATCATATTTTACCTTTCCGAAATGTTCCAAAAGAACAATCTATTAACAAAGTATCATCCAGCGCCATTGATTTTATTTTTTAATCAAATTTTTAGGTTAGTCAGAGACCTATAAACCCTGACTATACCAGATTTACCACAACGACATCTAGCAAGCCATCAGAACAACGGCAGAACAGGAAGCACAAGCACCCGCATCCACAGACTACCAACCATCTCTCTCTCTCTCTCTCTCTCTCTCTCTCTCTCTCTCTCTCTCTCTCTCTCTCTCTCTCTCTCTCTCTCTCTCTCTCTCTCTCTCTCTCTCTCTCTCTCTCTCTCTCTCTCTATTCCTCCCTGACTTCCTGTCTGGATCCCTCTTTTTATCCTTCCTCAATTTCTATTTCTCTAATTTCTTTCTCTCACCCCCACCTCTCTCTTTCTCTCATTTGTTTCTCTCCCCCCCCCCCCCCTCTCGCTCTCTCTCTCCCCCTCTCTCTCTCTCCCCCCCTCTCTCTCTCTCTCTCTCTCTCTCTCTCTCTATATATATATATGCCTCTCTCTCTCTCTCTCTCTCTCTCTCTCTCTCTCTCTCTATCTATATCTATATATATCTATATATATGCCTCTCTCTCTCTCTTCCACTCACTCACTCACTCTCTGTGTTCCTCCCTGACTTCCTGTCTGGATCCCTCTTTTTATTCTTCCTTAATTTCTATTTCTCCCATTTCTTTCTCTCCCCCTTACTCCGGCTCTCTCTCTCTCTCTCTCTCTCTCTCTCTCTCCCCCTTACTCCGGCTCTCTCTCTCTCTCTCTCTCTCTCTCTCTCCCCCTTACTCTCTCTCTCTCTCTCTCTCTCTCTCTCTCTCTCTCTCTCTCTCTCTCTCTCTCTCTCTCTCTTCTCTCTCTCTCTCTCTCTCTCTCTCTCTCTCTCTCTCTCTCTCTCTCTCTCTCTCTCTCTCTCTCCTCACCTTTTGCGAAAGTCGTCCAACAGTGCTTCAAAGCACTTGAAGCTGCGCCGGTGGACGGCCATCTTGACCCCGCCGAATTGGCTGTCGCCGCTCTTGTAGAAGGTGATCCTCTTCGTTGACGGAGCTGAGGTCACATGCGAGGGAGGTTGGTGGGGCTGGGGTAGAGGAGAAGTTAGGGTTGATGAGGCGTCATGTCGTTTAGTGGAGATGGGGGATTGGGGTGGTGGTGTTGGAGGTCCCACATCTCTGTGGGGGCAGAATGCTGCATGCTGCAGGTGTACCTGAGAAACACACACACACACACACACACACACACAAATAAACATTTAATGGTAAGGATGTTAATTAAAATACCTCAATGGACACACACACACACACACACACACACACACACACACACACACACACACACACACACACACACACACACACACACACACACACACACACACACACACACACACACATTTAATGGTAAGGATGTTAATTAAAATACCTCAATGGACACACACACACACACATACGCAAACACCAGTGTGTGTGAGTACACTACAAAAAAATCACTAAAATAGTATTTTCATAAAAAGTTCCTATTTTAGATAGCGGAACAACAGCTTATTGAACATATTTACTGGCCTGTACACAAAATAGATATTTTGATTATTTTTAATTTCGATTGTATCTCGCGAAGATCTACGTCGGGCCTCAGAGTCAGAAGCATTACTTGGATCTGCAGAGCTCCTGCATTCATACTTCACATCAGCGTGTCGATTCCACAAGAGGGCAGCAGAGCGTTCACAACAACTAATGTGCAAATCTTAATCATACACCACCTCCTGAGGTGGTTTTGACAACGTGTGTCTACATTTCTCAAACAACCGTTCCCACCTGCTTAGAATGAGGTAAAAGGTGATTAAAAAGCATTTCAACAAAGGGCGTGGGTTGAGAGACTGCTCTTTCTCCTCTATGGTATATTTAGAAGTGCTAGCTAGCACATCTTAACAAATCCAATTTGGATTTGGACGTTAACAGTTCCGCCCTGATTCTGAGGTCTGAAAAACATCAGGTTGCATAATACACCTTTAACATTGTTTTCACAACCAAAAAATGTCATGTTTGGAAAAGAAGCGACGTGTTGAAATTTGACTTTTGATATGTTGACATTTTCACTGCTGTTTTAATGGTTTGCGATAGTCTTATATACCTGTTATTTGTTACTTGTTTAACCAATAGTAGAATGTTCACCAAAATGTACAACGAAAAGAAAGTCGTTGATCCACTAAGTTTTTTACTGACCATACACAAACAAATGAATACCCCTCCAACTTTAACTCAAATATGAACACTGCAGGGAAATAAGCAACTCCTACATATTAAAACCTGGAAAATGGTAGCCATTTGCTGAACAAAAAGACAGATGTTCAGCTCAACAGAGATAGATTAAGGGCACCCAAGGAACTAGATTATCTGAGAAAGAGCCCAACGAGAGGAATGGCGTTAGCAACCAGCTTAGAAGACCTTAATTCCCCCAAGGCTAGACCGTGGGACAAGTCAGTCAATGCATGGCAAAGCACTGCATGCAAATACTTGTTGCTACCTCACCGCTTCTCGTAATCCTCATCTCACATCTGATGTAACAAGCTCTCTCCATGTTGGTTAGATTTAAAAAAAGGCCACGGTTCACCCTGTGCCAGCTGATTACTAAAGACCTGTTTAAAGGATTTTGATGTTCAAAGTAAACATTTACCTTAAGTTATTTAGCCTCCAATTTTTCCGATGTGACTTACATGTGAAATGATGCCTTTGGCAACAGTTATGTTATTAAAACATTGTGACTTTATGACTTGATTGACACACACACACACACACACACACACACACACACACACACACACACACACACACACACACACACACACACACACACACACACACACACACACACACACACAAACCCATAAAAACTAGGGATGCACCGAAATGACAATTCTTGGCCGAAACCGAATATACTGAAACAGTTGGCCGAAAGCCGAAACCGAATACCAAATTTGGCTTTTGCTGTTTTTCATTCATTTTGCTTTAATTTTTCACAATTGCATAAATCAAACAATTAAATGTCCTTTATAAACTTTTTGACGCGTACACTAGTATGTTGTCCGGTATGTTGCATAAAAACAAGAGTAAGGTCAATAGTTTATTTTTAAAATATGCTGTTTCATTCGTCCCGCAAGTCTGTTTCAAACGTCCCGACTAGGCGGGGCGTTTGAAACAAATGTCAACTTACGTTCAAAGTTAAAAAACAGCTTGATCATCCAACATATGTGTTAAATTACACTTGTAACTAAGAGAACACACATGTGAGTTGTTCATCACATGTTGAAATTATTTGTATAGCCTACGTAACGTAAAAGTCATTTAACTGAAAAGTGTTTCAATCGACCCGGCTCTCCCATGTTTTGTTTTTAACAGGTGCGCTCAGCTCTTTTTTCATCTCCGTTTATTGTCAGTTAGTTGTTAACAAACTTACCTGCGGCTCTTTTTTAATCCCTCTTTTTTTTAGAAGCGCACCCGGCTCATTACACACTGGTTGCTTTTTTTTTAATCAAAAATATAAATGTTCGGTGTATTTTATTCGGCCTTTTTACTCCTAAAATTATGTTTTGGGCCATTTTCGGCCGAACATTTTCGGTGGCCGAATATTCGGTGCATCCCTAATAAAAACACACACTTCTAACTGATATGAAATAAAATGTGAAGAAAATTGTCAAACCACCATTTAAGACAAGGTGGTTGAGCCTGCCAGTAATGTTTTGGTAAAAGTAGAAGACATCGAAACAGGAAGACAATATCCATGACTCTTTTTCAAATTAAAATAACTAAAAGAAGGAATAGCAGATCATTAATCATAGGCCTACTAAGTTGTTGTACAGTAGGTAAATCCTACTAAATCCTAAGGTCTCAATGGTTTAGGATTAATATTGTTTTTAACCTGTGGATCAGAACTTCACCGGCTAAGAACCAGGCCAGACTATCGGAGCATGTAAGCTTGCATCAACAAAAAATCTAAATGATAGCTTGGGTATTTTAGGCAGTATAGGATCAAGGAAGTCTGTCTATAACCATTGCACTATTTTGGAAGTGACTTGGGTCAACATTTAATTTATTGAAAACACATAGCTGTATGTTTTACTTACGCACAATCTGTGTCCCAGAATTGTGGTCATTTATTGAATTAATGGCAATTCAATTTGAGTTACTGATGTTACTACTCTCAAAATATCTTTGTGTATTACTTCAGAAAGAATCCTAAACATAAGGAAGTCCATTAACAGTGCAACCACCTTATTTGACCACTAAAACAACAACGTAAAATCCAGCAACCAAACAAGCTTGACGCTTCAGTTAATGAAAGACTAATTGTTTTCCGTTGGACAGGTACTCACATTGGAGGGAAACATGGTCCAAACGGCTCGGGAAAAAAAGTGGGAAACCCCTCTTTCAATTGCGTCTTAGTAAGACAACTGTGTTCCTCTTATTTCAACTGGATGTATTTATTCTCTATCTGTCACCGCATCCTTCGCATCAGTCTGTTCAACACCTCCCAACCAAACTCCAGACAAAATGGTGGCCCCAGGTTCCCGCTGTGTACTGTGGCGGAGGAGGGAAAGGGGGCTGGTTAAGAAGATAAGAATGAGGAGAAGCGTGGGGAGGAGGGTGAGGAGTTAGTGACTAAGGATAGAACTGGAGAGCTAAGCCTGCTTAGGCACCTTGGGAGGGCGTACTGCTAGGGTGGCACTGGAGGGAGAGGGGATGGGGAGGGGGTGTGTGCGTGTGCGTGTGCGTGTGCGTGCGTGCGTGCGTGCGTGCGTGCGTGCGTGCGTGCGTGCGTGCGTGTGACATGGCACTCTGCTCGTTCAAACTCAAATTAAAAACAAGAATGTCTAACTTGTAGGTGAGTGTGTGTGGTGGGGTGAGGAAAGGGTCATATAGGACAATGCAATAACTGTGCAAGGAACACTGTAAAAAATGGTTGTGAAATGTACATAAAAACTATGTAAAATCCCTACAGAAGAGTATAGTAAACCCAAAAATATATATTTTTCGTTTAAATCACAGTGAACTTTTGTAAACTATTAAACAAAATGTTTTTGTTATATTTACAATAACAATATGTGATTATAATCAAATTTATTTGTTAAAACTACAAATATTGGTAACAAAAACAGCGAAATACTGTAATACTCTTAACAAAACAATTATGTAATTTGACATGCAAATATTGTAGAAACGACAGTTTTAGCCAGTTGATTTAAAAATACAAAACATACATGTAATCATATATACAAGTCTATGCTGTACTTTTAACATGATCTTGATGAAACTATGCAAATTGAGATAGGCCTAATAAAAATTCTCACTGTGAAAAAAATGTCATTGTGAACCTCGAGGTTGCCTATCTATTTATAGGATATATAAAAATATACAATTATAATTCCAATGTTTTTTTTTTATCATGGCTATTTGTAGCCAATCTGGTGCTGAGCTTCATGATGCAGGTTTTATATTGGTGATATTGAGATTTGATGAGTGAGATTGGTGAGCCAGATAAAAACATCCATGAATATTGGGTCATTTACGGAGGAACTGCACCTGTTGTTTTTTTTCGCAAGTTTGATAAATGAGCACTGAGTCCGCCTAACTTTTAATTTAAAAGTGTGCAGCTCGTCTCTGATTGGATAATGACGTTAGGGCGGGAGGAGAAGCACGAGCTCCTCGTTCACGGCTTCAGCTGACGTCACCAACGAGCCAGTAGTAGCGCCGCCGCGTCTGCAGAGTGGAGAACGCATCAGAAATCTTCGGACTACCGGACTACTTTGTACTACTTTCATAAAACTTATTTTGGACAAATCTACGATTGGAAGATCCGTGGCTATTCAATCGATCCGTGGCTATTGCAAAAAAGTTTGCAAGGTAAGCTTAAAATGTCGGCTACTTTTCCTACTTTTTGCTGAAAGCACATGGTGTAAGCTAGCACCAGTTTATATTTAGCAGGCGCTAGCAACAGTTGATATGTAGCAGGCTAAAGACCAATAGATTGATAACTCTAAAAATGATCACCTGCGTCTTTTGTAGAAAGATATTGGTTACATTAAGAGGCTATGTACTACATTGCAGAGTGCATAGGAATGAGCCTCGTTGTCTTTTCAAATGTGTTGGCGCCAACTGTAGTCAAACATTTACCACTTATGCAGCTTTCAAGGGGCATTTTTATCGCGTGCACAATGCACCTGAACCGCAAGCCACTCCTAGAGCTGTTGTTGCAGATTTAAAATGCGCAGTTTCATTATGTGCCCGCCATTTTCACACAGTGAAAGAGCTAGTGTCTCACTTAAATGATCATATTGGAGAGGGCAGGTCTGTGTCATGTCCAGTAAGTGGTTGTAAGCACATGTTTACAAAAAAGTCATCATTTACTTCTCACATGTGTAGGAAGCATAAAGCATGCTCCCCTGATGGTGTTGATGACATGTACAGGGAAACTCGCCCTCAGCCCCCAAATTTCATTGCCAGTACAGATGATTCAGAAAACACACATGATGCTATGCCAACAGCCAGTGCTGCCAGTGATATGCCAGAGATTGATAGTCATTCTTATCTCAGAAACATGTGTC
The DNA here is from genome assembly GCF_031168955.1 of Gadus macrocephalus. NCBI lineage: Eukaryota > Metazoa > Chordata > Actinopteri > Gadiformes > Gadidae > Gadus > Gadus macrocephalus. The sequence goes on from NC_082385.1 coordinate 19,869,784, forward strand.
TATTTTACCTTAAACTGCAAGGACAGCTGCTTGTACCTGCCTCTACTATACAGACTATTGTAGAGGAAATGCAAAATGTGCATGACTTAGGTCAAGCCTACACAATAAATAAAGTAAGTTCTTTATTAAAAAATGATATGAGTCTATCAGATGAAGCAGTCACTAAAATTTGTGACTGCATTAAAGAGTCAGATTTGTTCTCTTCCTGTCATCAGGGACAATTAAGAACAACATACACCAGAAATCAGACATTCACAAAAATGTTTAAATACACGGAACCCCGAAAAGTGGCATTGGGAATTGATGAAAACATGAGACAAAAATTTGCATACTACATACCAGTTGCAGAAACTCTGAAGAGCTTTCTACAGTCAGATTTATGGAGGAATACACAGGCACAACAGTTTGGTGATCCTGATGTAGAGGTTTTTACTAGGGGTGTAACGGTACACAACAGTCACGGTTCGGTACGTACCTCGGTTTTGAAGTCACGGTACGGTACAGGACGGTTCGGTTCATAGTTATGGTGAAAAAACGGATTGCTTGACAGAACAAACATAAGTTTAATTAGTAACGAATTAAACACAACAGTTTTAGCTGTCAGTATGAAACATACAAATAAAATGATGCAATTCTCCAATAACCTTAACATAAAATTAATGAAAAATCCAGTTTTAATGCTCAGTCTAGGCTCTTTAAGCTGGTATGTAAACAAAGAGTTTGTAACATATTCCTGCAGCTCTCTAAAGCTCTGAAGTTCTCATAAATATAATCAATCATTAAATAAAAGTGCAACTGCAGCCTTAACTTAAATTACAGCTTATGTATTTTATAATCTATTGGTGTTTTCATTTCCTCTCGTAGGTCAGAGGCAATGAAAACACCAATAGACCTGGTGATGGCATTTGCCCGTTCTGAATTCCCAGACAGGTGTAGGGGTTGATTAAATAGTGTAGGGAGCTGGGTTTGAACGATTTGAACAACTTTTTTTCATTTTGCAGCGGTGACAGTAACACCTGGATGGTGCCGTCACGTTAAAATTGTACCGGGGGCGAAAATTTGTGCAAGTTCGATGTGTTCCCATTTGCATAGACGATCGCTGTTGAACAATGTCTGCACACAGCTTTCGACTTGTCCACTCGTCTTTCCCCATTGTGATAATTAACCTGGAATCCAAAGTTCTCCCACACTTGGGATTTAAATGACAGGGGGGCATCTTCAAGCTCCGGTTTTCTGTTGTCGCTCGCCATGCAGTTCGCTCTCAGTTCGCTAGTAGACATCAATCCACACACAGTCGCGATCGCGCTCTGCTACTGCTACTACGAGTTCGCGCACGTGCGAGCCGAGCCTAATAAGGCTAAACGGTCCGGGGGGAACTCCGACTTCAAGTTTTAAGTTCCGCACCGCAAAACAAGCCTTTACATTCGCCATATTAACGCTATGTACGCCACATTTACGGACCGCGGTACACCTCTGTAACTGCACCGAAGTGCCTGTACCGTGACGGTTCGGTTCAAATACGTGTACCGTTACACCCCTAGTTTTTACCGATTTATATGATGGACAAAATTTCAAATGCCACCAGTTCTTTAATGAAAACCCTGAAAGCCTCAAACAGATTTTGTACCAAGATTAATTTGAAGTGGTGAATCCCCTGGGTTCTGGTAAAAAGACGCACAAAGTGCTTGCAGTCAATCTTTCATTAGCAAATTTACCCATCCATTTGCGTTCCAATACTGATAATATGTTTTTGGTCTTGTTAAGTGTTGAAAATGACTTTAAGCGTTTTGGAATAGCCAAAGTTTTCTCAGAGTTGTTGGCAGATCTGAAATCCTTGGAGACGGATGGAATAAATGTAGATGGGGAAACAGTAAAAGCGGGTCTTTACTGCATTGCTGGGGATAACTTGGGTTCTCATTGTGTAGGTGGGTTTACAGAAAACTTCAGCACCTCTCAATATTTTTGCAGATACTGTGAAATCACAAGAACTGAGTTTCATGCTGATCCGAATGCCTGTGGTCCTCCACGCACCCCAGAGACGTATGACACGGCTGTGGAGGGTCTCCAGGCTGAAGACATCCAATGTGTCAGAGGAATAAAGGCAAACTCTGTCTTTAATACCCTTGAGTCTTTTCACGTCTCCCAGCCTGGTCTCCCTCCTTGTTTAGGTCATGACCTCTTTGAAGGAGTCTTGTCATATGATCTAGCACTGTACCTGAAGAACATTATAAAAAAGAAAAAATGGTTCACATACTCCCTCTTAAACAGGCGCATCAAGCAGTTTAAGTATAAAGGATCTGAAGCGCTCACAAAGCCATGTGCTGTCAAACCTGACGGAGCAAAGTTATCAGGGCAAGCCGTTCAAAACTGGAACCTTTTGAGATTGCTACCAGTTTTGATTGGTGACAAAGTTCAAAACCATCAGGATGAAGTATGGCAGTTAGCTCTCCAGTTAAAAGACATTGCAGATCTTATTTGTGCTCAGAAAATGTCCTTGTCGCAGATAGCATATGTTGACATTTTGATCCGAGAATATTTGGAGATGAGAAATCTGTCGTTTCCTGAAATTCAACTAAAACCCAAGCACCACTATTTGCGCCATTATTCAGCACTGTTGTTGAAATTTGGTCCATTGATGAGGTTATGGACCCTTAGGTTTGAAAGTAAACACAGTTATTTCAAAAGATGTGCCAGACACTTGAAAAATGTCAAAAACATTTGTCAAACTTTGTCAGAGCGTCATCATATGTATCAGGCATATCTTTTAGCTGGGCAAGAATGCGGTACACTACTGCAAGTGAAGGAGAGCTGTGCGTTTTATCCCAACCTCTACAGTGACACTATCAAACATGCAGTCAGGGAGTTAGCCTTTTCAGAAAACAATACCAAAGTTACCACAGACATTCAGTATAAGGGCACTGCATATAAAAAAGGACAGTTTCTTGTGTACAGAAATGATGAGTATATGGACTTTGGTGAACTTCTACTCATCTTGATTCAAAATGACACATCTGTGTATCGGGCCGGCCCTGACCAATTTGGCGCCCTAGGCAAGATTCTTGCTGGCGCCCCCTACCCTGTTGGATGGCACAGTAAATTCGACTACCAATGTTCATAAACTCAGAGAAGCTACAAAGCTTTGTCTTTGAGACTCTTTGATTTTAGATAGAAAATTAAACACACGAAACGTATTACAAACCAAGTAACAAGCAATGAATCACTCATACAATAAGTATGCACAAAATACTGCAAAGAAATGCATGATGTTTACTAAAGGCATTCATAAGCAAAATAATAGAGTTCAGATTCAAATTATTGTAAATACAATTAAATGTAGTATGGTTTATCTAATTTGGTTCTAACCAGAGATTAAACAAGCACTCAACTGAAGTGTAAAAAAAATACAAAATTAGGGCTGTGCAGAGGTAGACGGGACAGCAGCACCTGATGCTGTGTCACTGGGGGTGGTACTGAAATATTTTAAAAGTGCATCTGAAGGGAGAAGAGAAGTATATGTGACGACTGCATGTTACATTTTAATAAAAAAACAGATGCTTGGTGTGCTATACATGAGACTAATATAGACTAATGAAAATGTGATGAGATTCATTCAACTTTATTGTCATTGCAATGCAATTCAGTCTAACCACAGTGCAAAAAACAGTAAAGTGCAGTGAAATGAATGTATATATAGCCTATGAATGATATGTGAAAGCTAAGGTGTGAAATATTAACATTAATACACTTTAACTGCACACTCTTGACCCTGCCCCCCTCACAGAGGGCAGGTACAGAGCAACGAGCCAGGCAGGCACCCAGAAAAAAGGCTTCTCCATTATTTAATAGCCTTTGCTATGACTTTATGTTGCTGTGGGCTTAAATAATATTTCGAAATAATAGTAGTAATGGCACTGAAAAAAAAAATGTAGTATTATATATATATATATATATATATATATATATATAGAGGTGGGCATAGATTAATTTTTTTAATCTAGATTAATCTTGAAATTAATCTAGATTAATATAGATTAAAATGGCTCATTTGAATTCTGCCGAAGGCATTCATAATATATGTGTGCTACCTAAATAATTAGACCAGGGGCTCATCTCCTGTTTCCAAAATGCATCACAAACTGCTAGAGAAAGCTGTTCTACTATAATTGGTGATGAAAATAAATAATGTTCAATAACATGCACTTGTGTTTATTCAGTTAAACATGAATTTAACACACTGCGTCCACACACACGCATTGCGTCCACACACACGCTGGGTACACACACACACATTGCGTCCACACACACACACTGGGTACACACACACACACAAATACCCAAATAGAACAGGCCCACAAATAGAACAGGCCCACACACACACACACACACACACACACACACACACACACACACACACACACACACACACACACACACACACACACACACCTTATTAATCACAGATTCAATCAAAATTTGAACACACATTTGCTTGAAATTTGGTTCAATTTAAACATGTATGTTGAAATTGAATGAACTACTTTTGCTGTGTAACTTGGCTTGTTCGCCTACATTTGACTGGGTGGTAGCTTTTGTGTAGTGAAGCTTTATTTACGGTAGAGTAACTGATAGCTTAGCTCAGTACAATTTCCAAGTAGTAGTAACACTGTTAAAATTAAATAACGTAGCCTACCTAGAGCGAAGGAGATAAGTTCCCAGCTGGCATCGATGAGGTGTACAGTAACGCCGAGGTAGTTATCATTCTTGACAGATGTCCAATGGTCCCCAGTCAGTGCTACACACGTCGCCTCTACCAGCTTCTCATCTTTTGCGGCTTTCTATGCGGCGTGCTGGTCATGTATTCTTCTCATGATAGTTCGCCTCGCAGGTAGTTTGTATGATGGGTCACCTGTGGCCGCCTGGAGAACAAGCTCGAGCCCATCATCTTCAACCACGCTGATGGGCCGGCAGCTGGTGGCAATCCACTGAGCGAGGAGCTTAGTTAGCTTTTCTGATAGAGCTGTGCTGACGGGCTTGCCTCGGTTGTACTCAAACATAGTAGTTTGACGAGCACTACTCTTCGCCGGCGCTACAGCAGTGCTTGGCCCGGCATGTTCCGCATTAGCTAAGGGATGCTTTGCGTTCAGATGGTACTTCAGACTGGAAGAACTCCTACAGTAAACGAATTCCGCATTGCACAAGGTGCAAACAACCTTGGTTTTGTCAAGGTTTCCATTGGGAAGCTTCTTAAAAATAAATTTTCCGTTTAGCAAACACGGCGGCTTCCATGTCGTCAGCACGTCACGTTTGATGTGGTGATTTCACAGTAGGCATACACAGGTTCGAAGTCTGACTCGTTCTCGCCCCCTAGTGCAATTCGCCAAGTTTTTCACCCAACTTTGAGAATAGATTAACGGCGATATTTTTTTTATCGCCGATAAAGACTCTCGCGTTAACGCGAGCGTTAACGCCGATAACGGCCCACCACTAATATATATATATATATATATATATATATATAATTATATATATATATATTTTGTTTTTTTCTCCCCCCGTTTTCGGCGCCCCCCGCGGATGACGGCGCCCCAAGCATTTGCCTATACTGCCTATGCCTAGGGCCGTCTCTATGTTTTGATGGATATCCACAAAGGCACCTTCCTCTCAGAATACCATCTGTATTCTGTGACAAAGGACAGTCTTGGGTTACAGTGTATCAACATTAATGACCTGCCCGATTTCTATCCTTTGGTATCCTACATTCTGGATGGATACCAAGTCATTCCACTAAAACACAGTATTGTGGAAAAATAAAGTCCAATTAAAGCGGACTTACTTCTCATTGTAAATAGTTTGACATTAATATAAGTGTTGGCTGATGCATGTCCCTGCTCTGTTAAAGGTTCACTAAGCAGAATAGTCAGTTTAGCTAACTTCCTGTCACTGACTGCAGTTAGCAGTCCCCTCCCTCGTCCCTACGTCACCACATTAATGCACTGCGGTCTTCAAGCAGCGAGTTATCTAGCATCATCTCAGATCCATAAGTGTGATAAAACATAATAAAAACCATCAATACAGGCATTGGGATCCCCGAAAAGTTGATTTGCCGATTACATGCAGAGCGAGTGACTGAGAGATCGGCTTTATGAAACGTGCACACTATATAAATGATCACTGTATTAATAAAGAGCGATTTAACACGTATATTAGCATCAATAAATAGCTTACTTCACCTTTTTAAGTGTATAAACTGTATATAATCTTTTCTGTTCTGTTTGAAGGTGGCATTTGTTCTTCAGTGCAAATATGTGTGACGCAGAGCGAACCTTCCTAGATGTCGCCATCACTGAATTCCTACCAGAACTTCCAGCAGTAAACAAAACCATCCTGGAAGAGCACTTGCAGTCCCTTGGTGTGGAGATGGCTGATGATCTACGCTTCGTAACGGAGGCTGATTTGATGACAGCGTTAAGACCTGTACAAGCCAGAAAGCTTCTTTCTGCTTGGAAACGGAAATGTAAGTAAAACCACAACACCACAACTAATCAAAAACAAAAACAGACATTTTGTAATATTGTACAGTGTGTCATGATATTATTTTTTGGTAATTTACAGACCAGACTCACGAGAACAGCTCACCATCATCTGAGGCAGCCTCATCTACCCAATTGCTGTCATATCTCTCAGTTTCACCCGGAAGTTCATCGTCAACCTCCAACAGCAGCCGAGTACTTGAAAAACAGTGGGACGACAACTTTGAAATTCCATGGAGTAAGTTTCCTGAGGAAGTGATGCATTATCTTGAGAGGGGAAAAAGGCCAGGCCCAAAACGGAGGAGGCAAATGGTCCGGATTGTTGTGACTGAGATGATGGAAAAATGCCCTCATGTAGGCAAAAAGCATTCAACTGACGTTGCAAAAAAAATGGTCGCAAAATATCCACATTCTCTGCAAGATGTAAAAGAGGGCGATATTGTTGGAGCAGGCTACCTTTCCCTTGTCAAACAGTTGCAAAATAGAATCGAAAATGCAAGGCGCACTTCAACACCCAAAATAAGAAAAAGAAAACATCAGACTGATGACTCAGTCGACACAGACGAGATCCCATTGGAAGAGAGAGCAGCAATGCAGGACACGTATGGATGCATTAAATGGAATGTAGAATTTCTGCCCCGTGAAGAAACTCCAGAGAGCCAGCAGCAAAAGATGGAAAAACTCAAGGTGATGTTCCAACACTCAATGATGCCAATCCAGAGGAGGTAAGATGTTTAATGAAGTCCACTTTTTACACACAGCGACAACATGTCAACCTGGGAAAAAGCCTTAGAGAGGAGTGGCCGTTTTGCTTTGATGAACTCGGCATGTCAGTTCACTTCAAGGAACTGACTGGGATTAACCTCAAAGAGACATTCACACAAAATTTGGATTTGAAGGGAAAAAGGCTTCTCGACTACATGGCCACAGTTTGTGTCAGCAAGAGCAAGTTTCTTCAGACTTATGCAAGGCTTCAGAGAATGCGGGGACAGCAGAGTGGCTGTTCAGATGACGTGAAAGAGATGCTCCTGCTTCTGCTCAGCTACTTTGATGAGAAGGAGGAGTCCATGTTCTTCCATGTAGAAGATACATGTCTGGCAGAAGAGGTCCAACTGGAACAAGTGCCTCTGACACCCACTGTCATTGTCTGTGGTAAGTCTGTTTCATATCTCTTTTTTTTAATTACACTGTTTATAAATTATAAATGTTGTCATGTGAGTGCAGTGCTTGTTAATAAAACCTGTTAAATAATTTGTTCATAGGACAGTCCTGCTATTCCTCAACAAGGTACATGCTGAGTCTGGATCGGAACCTTGTCAACACAAACATCTCCTCCTTCATTTCTGCATTGTGCCTCATGTTCGGGAGCTACTACATTTTCAACATCCATTATCCATCTGATAGAGCTGTAGCGATGCGTCGATGACGTCGACGTGTCGACGTCAAAAATTCGTCAACGTCAAATTTCTCCGTCGACGATTTTCGACGGAGAAATGGACGAAAGTCACAATAAAGGAAAATGTCCGCGCACGAAATCATCAAAGGTATGGAAATACTTCAAGTTAAGTCCTAAACGGAAAGGTGTTGTGATTTGCACTCTTTGCCAAATGGAGTTGGCATATCACAAGAGCACGACAGCAATGTTGGAGCATCTCAAACGAGAAAGTATCTCGTGCGCATGAGAAAGTATCTCGTGCGCACGAGAAAGTATCTCATGAGCATGGGGAAACATCGTGCGCATATCACTGGCAGTGTGTGTGTGTGTGTGTGTGTGTGTGTGTGTGTGTGTGTGTGTGTGTGTGTGTGTGTGTGTGTGTGTGTGTCGTCAGCGAGTAGGTGGACGAGCGAGGAGAGCGAGCGATAGCGTGCGTGTCAGTCTAGTGAAGTCATGAACGAGTCCGGTTGTGTGAAAGAATAAAATACCCAGCCTGTCAAGAATCGGTGGCCGCTTCATTCCATCATATTCCGACCTATAAGCAGACTCACTGTCGGTCAAAGTGAAGGGTCATGCCCCCGAGAGCGCATCGGACCTGGAGGGAACGTATCACCTGTGCTCCTCGGTCTGGGAGCCGACAGCAGGAAAGATGTAACTCGTAGTTGGAGGCGGATCGCGCAAGAGAGTATGCGCACACATTTTTTTCATGTCCCTTTACGGGTTCCGTATTAAATAAAGTATATTATTAAGAATTTTTTGGTATTTATTTGAGATAGGCCTACATTATGGTTTTTATTAATCGAGCAACAGAAAAAAAAAAAAAAAAAAACGTCTAATTGGTCATTAGATTAGTCGACTAATCGATAAAATAATCGCCCGATTAATCGTTTCATAAATAATCGTTTACCTCCATCCTTACCATCTGAGCTGGCTTCAACTCTGGAGTTCCTTCAAAGGTGAGTAATCATGGCTTACTAATTTCTCAGACCTGAGACTGTGGGACCTGGAGTCTGGCTCAGAGGTTCCCGTCTTAAAGGAGAATGCCGGCCATTTGTAATCAATAGCCCTGTTAATATTGAGCCTAACGTGAACATTTGGCTCAATATTTACCGAGTATCAGAACGACAGCTAAAGCAAACCTATTGGGCCAAGCTCCATTAAGTTTTACTTTTGGTTTGCTTGCCCCCATAGGTTTGCTTTAGCTGCCGTTCTGATACTCTGTCAATATTGTGCCAAATGTTCTCGATATTTTTTCCTACTGACAGCACTCGGTAACAGGGCTATGGGTTAAAAACTGCACGCATTCTCCTTTTTAATCCAGACTTTAACTAACTGGGTCTGCCTCGGCCTTGGCTCTATAGGTGTGGCCTGAGTCTTGGTCTTGGTTCTTCTTGTACTTCTTTTTTTAAATGATCAATTAAAATGCTTTATATGCTTTAATATGCTTTTTTTTTTACAGGTGTTTCTTCTCGATAAACCCAGAAAAAGGTCTCTCTACCAAAGTAGAGAGTAAAAACAGCAAGCGTCGTCTCAACCTGAACCCTCGAGTCCTCACCCTGATACAGGATCTCTCCGATCACGAGTGGCGTCAAGCCTAAATATGGACTCTATGTGGACTCTGACTGTTTGTTTGAGAAGAGGTACTTTTAGTTTTCGCTTTGTTAATCCAAAATGTGTATTATGGTAATTAAGGCACACTGTAACTTTTCCTGGTAGAGGGTCCGCCACATGCTTTTTTCATTATGTTATTGCTTTGTAGTTATCTCCAGGTTGTTGTTTTTTACGGTGAAGAACTGTCTTACTGCTGTGTTTCTAGATGGCTTGTTTAGGTTTGTTTCCTTACAGGTGGTTTTCCCCCGATGTGTTCTATGTCCCACGGGCACGGACGTGGTGACATCCTATACAGCAGGGTGCATATTGTATGGGGACGATTCCGAAACATAAATATATTATGTAGCTATCTCAAGTTAATACACACACACACACACACACACACACACACACACACACACACACACACACACACACACACACACACACACACACACACACACACACACACAGTCCCAGTGTGTTAGTCGGGACACTTCCAGTGCCATAAAGCACTGATAATTTTCGGCACATTAGGCCACTTTTTAGAGGGATTTAGAGGGCAAAATATGTCATTTCTGTTTTAAAGTCTTGCAATATGTACAGGTGCACTATGTAATTTTTATCTGACACCTGCTTGTTTCCATTTTGTATATGTTGGAAAAAAAAATCATCCCATTGTTTATTGCCGATGGCTGGTAAATAAATTTCCCAAAAGGGATATTTTCCTCTCGTCTTTTCTCAAAATGTAATTTTGCATGTTTTGCAGTAGGAGTATTAGTAATAATTTTACAGGTGTATAAGTAAATTTTACATTATAACTTGATTATTAAAACATAAAAATACAGCATATTATAAATAGATTTTATGTATAATATACAGAACAGCACCATTTAAAATACAAAGTTTTACTGCTGTTCTACCAGTTTAAATTTGTTTTTTGTATGATATTTCCCTGTTAAATTGACCATTTATTTATGCATAAGCAATTATTGCATGTAAAAAATACAGGAAATAGTATTTTTATATACAACACTAATACAAAATTAATGTGATTCAGCCGTGATTTATTTCACTGTAAATCAATTTTACATATTTCGTTGGTTAAGATATCTACTGTGCTGCTGTATTTTTTACAGGAATTCTCTGGTAACCACAGCTGCCAGCGATTCCCTGTAAAAAATACGATTTTTTTTTTTTCAGTGAAGCACAGATAATCACGGTGGCCAATCCGACTGGAGAACCAGAAACCATGTTAATCTTTGAATCAGAATCACTATGGTCTTCCTCATTCCGTTGTTCATTTTCAAATGTACATTTCTTCTACTAAACGTATTGTGTAAATATTTTCTGGACATCTCGATACTCATTCTAGTTGTATTATTTTTCCAGTTTTTACTAAACTTTTGTTATGAAACCTTTTTCTTCTGGGATCGATAAAGTACATATTTTCAATACAGTATACATACGTATAAACTCCTAGGTTACTCAATAGCCCCTGTTCACAGAGGCATTATGTAGGACCAACACAGGGGTCCTACATTCCCCCTGGGTTATTTTGATTACAATTATGAGTGTCCTTTTTTTCACCAAGGCAGGGTAGAAGACTCATCTATTGAAGATGATCCACATTCACCATTGCTGTTACTTGCTGTTACATTGCTCACAGACATAAACAAATCACCTGCCGACCAATGGTTATGCTGGGGGCTTCACCGTGTATACCCTGGGTTTAGGGTCAATCTGTGTTCACTAGGGCTGTAACGATACGCGTATCGACACTCAAAGCCGAAGCGCGATACACCCTTTCTAACTCCGGTCAAATTGTCCGATTGAAATTTGCTAATATTTGTCCAAATAATAGTCTGCTGACACCGCCCCCTCTTATCGATGCCGTAAGTATGCGACGAGATGCCCTCTCTGTGATGACAGCTCTCCGTGGCTACGGAGGATTGCACTTCTCCACAGCCGTCGAAGTCCTCATGCGATATGAACTACATTTATCCAGAGTGGGCCAAGCGCGAAAAAAATTGCCTGTGTGATCCCTGTCTCTATTGTTTTGTGTGATTTGACCGGCTGTTTGTCTGCTTATAGGTCGGAATGAAGCGGCCACCGATTATTGACAGGATGGATACTTTGTTCTACCGGACTCGTTCGCTTCTTCACTAGACACAAACGCTACCGCTCGCTCTCCTCGCTCGTCCACTCACTCGCTGACGTCACTCACACACACACATACGCACACTGCCATTCTCGCCAAGAGAGTCTAGCTGCAGACATCCACCCACACGCTCCGGACATCCACCCACAGGTACTTCCGCTGCAGACAGAAACATCCACCCACACGCCGGAAATCGGATAATAAAAAATAAAAATCGGAAAATAAAATAAAAATCGGGCGTTACGATGTGTTTACATAAATGAAAGGGCGTTAAGTAATGTGTTTACATAAATGAACGAAATAAATTAAGTTATAAAATCGGATAAACGCTTCCGGTTTTGAAGACCTGACACTCGCTGTTTACTTTAAGCTGGAGCTTATGGCTCTTCTCTTTCTGTAAATACACACACCTTATTCAGATTCCCTCTTTGTTATACTGCAATCATCTCAATTTAATATTTGATCGGACACAAACTGATACTCGTATTGTAAAGCTGAAGGGCATCAGAGATTGAGGCTAATAATTATTTTAAATACTATGTATGAGTGGACAGGAATAGTTAGAACAATTCCCCTTTAGCTTCACCTTTTCTGACATATTTATATTAGGTCTAGCTATGTTACATTCTGTTGTCTTAATATCATAAGGTTCGACTGCATTCCAACATAATTTATCATATGTTATTAGCACTTTTGCATTCCTAAATTCTTACTCTGAACCATCATTCATTTAATATCTGGCTCTAATTGTCTATAATATTGTCTTACCTTGTGCTGCTGGACCACCTTATTTGCCCATATTTAAATCCGACAAACTCAAGTCTGTGTTTTAACTTAGCTCTGTGTGTAACCAAAGTGAATAAGTAAAGTCATACAAAAAATCAATACATTGTAAACGTTATAACACTTTATTAAGAACACTCAACAGATAACTGAACTCAGAACCTCAACACACACACACACACACACACACACACACACACACACACACAACGTGTGTGTGTGTGTGTGTTTTTCTATGTTTTTCTTATAGAAAGTTAATTTACAGTGCGGGCATTTTCCTTTTTTCAAACCGGTTGTACTTTTACTCTGGGCAGCAGAGACGGCAGAGGAAGACACAACAGTTGAAGCTTGGGGAGAAGGAGCAGTCGGAGCTGGAGAGGGGGTGGCTGTCTTGATTGTGATGGGGTTTTGATTGGATGTATGGACGGCAGCGGAGGTGGAGGGACTGTCTTGCGTGTTTGTGCAGGACTTCAGGTGTAGATCCATAACTGACTTCCTGATGATCGTTTTGCCACAAAGGGGGCAATGATAATTTCCCCCATCCCTGCAGCTGAGGTTGCACCTGCATATCTTTTTGTCTAAGATCAATGCAGGCAAAAGATAGAGGAAAATGAATCAGTGACTTATAAAAGTAAGCAGACACACATTCATAAATATTGTCTACAGACATATACACATATATTCTTATATTCTTTCTACACACATACATATATCACCTTTAAATCTAATGTAATGTTTTATGTGGGATTCCAGGTGGCACTGAAGCTTCGTGTTGATGGTTGGTTTGAAAGTTGGGCATAGGGGGCAATGGAAAAGTGTGCAGCAAGTTGTGCAGCGTTTGACTTCTGGCTTTGAATCATCCGTAAAAATCGAGTGATGCATCTACAAAAGACAGAAAAAAAATGTTAAAATTTATGTTTTAATTGTAGAAAAAATTAAGATCAAAGACGATAAATTCTCACAGCACAGCAAACTATTTAAAGGGCGGTAATTCAGTAGTGGTTGTAGTCTAGACAAATTAGTCCCATCAGAACATCAACTTTAACTATTATTGGCATATAATTAATGATGAGATATATTTCTACCTCATACTGAACTTTACATCTGTTTCTCTCTCTCATTATATGTTTTATGAACTGTCTGAGCCCCAGCACCCTATTGACTGGGGGACATTGAACATTTAGAATCTGAGACAGGATAGTAGGCTATTACATAACAGTAATTCATTAACTTTTATCCGTTTTATTACATTTTTGATCTCTTTTACCCCTTTTAACTGAACTAAGTGCTATGATCTCTTAGTTATAAACAGATTGTATGAACTAAACAGGCAGATCGAATATTTAACGATCGATTTTGTCTATAGAATGATATCACACTTCTCAGCCACCGCTGCGGAGATGAACAGCTGATAGGTGCAACTCTAGTTAAAGCGAAACGAGCTGCGTCAATTCAATTTGTGGTAATTATTTTATTACAACTTAACTCTGTTACGACGGAGTATTAGGGCCACACGTGAAGAAAAAAAATATTTTTGCCGTGACGAGATTAAAATCGACACGTCGACTTTAATGTCCACATGTCGACATTAAACTCAAAACGTCGAGAATCAAGTTGAAACATCATATCGACTTTAATCTCGACGTGTCCATTTTCCGTTCCTCTGTCAGCACGCAGACGCTCCGGGCATCCTCCCAAGCGTTCAGCGGATGACACGAAGTAGCCAGGAATAACCCTGGGGTCATTGTTTGTGGTGTAGGCCTCCATCCAAACAATATAGCGACTAAAACCGTCAATGCAACCACTGATGGCAATGCCGCACTACTACAGCGGATGACTACTTTGTGTCATCCGCTGCTAAAGAGATTAAAGTCGGCATGAAAATTCAACTTTATTCTGGACATTTCGAGTTTAATGTCGACGTGTCGATTTTAATCTCGTCACGGCAAAATATTTTTTTTCTTCGTGGGGCCCTAATACTCCGTCGTAGTTTTGGACTACAGATGACTGTCAAAAGTCCAAATCTTAAAATCGTTTATGCTCCCAACACATCGACAAATCTCTAAAATCGTTTAATAAGACCGACTATAGGCTACACAACGTTTGCAAAAAACATTTGCCTATTTTACAAAAATGACACCTAGCTAGCGTTTGCCACCGTCAGTGTGGATTAAAACAACAAATGCTTCATATTGGTGTAACGTTCTGTTATTTGTTTGATGAAAAAATCTAAACTTAATGAAACTAATAGATCGGAAAAGAAATGCAAGTCTCGTGCATTTATAATTGCATCGCTGTGTTTTGAATAGTCACCTACCATAACCTCCAAGTGCAGCTGAGCCGAACGTCACATCTTCGAGCAGTGAGTCCCGTTGTTACACCGAATTCTGCGACCCACCGAAAAGTGTGACCCGAGGGGGCGCTGTTGAATAATGTGCAAATCGCGCTCCAGACATCCACCAGCACGTAATTTCCGGCGTGTGGGTGGATGTTTCTGTCTGCAGCGGAAGTGCCTGTGGGTGGATGTTTGGAGCGTGTGGGTGGATGTCTGCAGCCAGACCCCTCTCATTCTCGCGCACACACATACCCTACTCGTAAGGGCCCTTACATAGTCGACGCGAGCGACGAGCGTAAACGACATGAGTGACGCGAGCGTCGCGCTTCCTTTCATAGTCTACACAGCATACGCGAACGTCGCGGGCAATGCATGACATGCAATACACCACTCACGCCATGGGTGGCAGCAGAGTCACCGGTGTTTTCGCGGGGGGACGTTCGAGGTGACGTTCCGATCAAAGTGGCTACGGAAGAAGAGTGATGAAGCGCAGAGATAGGCGGTGGTATGTGCGCCCTTTAAATACCACACGAGATCAGGATGGGGAATTTGTTTCTCTGGTGCTTCCAATGCGAAGCATGGACGAGGAGAGGCATTTCCAGTATTTTCGGATGTCGGCACCAAAGTTTGATGATCTCCTTTCGCGAGTCATCCGATATCTTCCCGACTCGCACCAAAACCGGCCCTTGTCAGGGAGCTGCTGGCAGATTATTTTTTGTCAGATGCTGGCGTGTTTCCCCACCAGTACAATGTGCTACGATTGGGTATGCGCACTGACCAATAAATGTATATACATTGGTCACTTGGAAGCATGACTTTTGATTCATTAGTTATGTTACACAAGTTACCTAATTTGGTTTACGTCAAACTCATTAATTCATATCCATATAAAATGTTTATACAACGAGCTATTGCCTTGACGGATGAATTAATTATTTAAGTGTAGGCCTATAGCCAAAGGCTTTAAGCTATAGCGCATAATGTCCACAGAAATTATATGGTAGGCAACATTATTAGAGAAAAGGGGTTTATTTATCAAATACAGAAAATAGTCCCACCATACACGCACACATTTTTCATTCACTACACACTCACGCTTTCAAATTTCATTCACTCAAAGAGGCTACTGAACTTATGTTTCAAATTGAACGTGAACACAAAACATTGCGTAATTAATTCAAATAGGCTAACAGTAAAACAAATAAGGCCAGTAATAGAACGAATATCGGGTGACAAGAAGATCATTAAAATGGCTCACAATCCCGCATCAGCTGTTTGATGTCGCGCATCAAAATAGCACTTTGACCCTGTGGAAGGGTTCGCATAAATTGGCACAGATAATTAGTAAAAGAGACGTCAAGTCATTCTTATGACGTTCCCGCATCCTCTCATATATTCTTCTGTAAATATAACCTACAGTAGTAATAATGTACAATATTTGCAGTATCGCCCCCACCGACTACGCTTGGTATTGCATGGATCGGCGCGTCGCGTATCAAAAATTTGGAGGACGCGTTTTGCTACGCTTCGACGTTAATGGTGGCCGAAGCGTCGCGTCGCGTAGCCTTTTGGACGCGTAAGCGTAGCGTTGCGTCGACTATGTAAGGGCCCTAACACATGCGGCATGCCTCGTTATTGCGACGTTCATGTTAGGCGTTCAATTTTTCCATCTATTGAATGTTAGGCTATTAAACATGTTGCATTCTATACGGCCTGATTATGTCATTATTTAAGCTACATAGCCTAATAAGAAGCGCTAATAGGATATTTGACTAAACCAACCAAACTAGTTGAGGGTTTTTGCCTACCTGCAAGCATCCTACAACTGCAATCTTTGGTTATTTATTTATGTATTTAGCTATACTTGAATAGTATTCTTTCTGTTCAAATCTGTTCAGTGTTCCAAATTATTTCTTATTAAATGTTACATTAAGTTAATTGTTATACAAGTGTTGTTTAAATAAAATGCTTTTGAAATTTAAAAAAAATCGTAGGATGTATCGAACCGTGGGTCGGAAATTGTGATACAAACCGAATCGTGAGTTGGTGTATCGTTACAGCTAGGGCCTACCCTGGTGACACACCCATAATTATTATCGGATCAGATATCAGTTATCGGAGACATCTGTGTTTTCCCTGCAATAAAAGGTGTCAAAGGCGATTTTCCTTTTCTTTATGTTACTAGTCTTTTAATTTTTTATTAGTTTTCTTTTGCTTACTTTCAACCCCTTCTGTCTGAAATCCTTCTGGACCTCTACCCCTGGAAACTGGTCCCTAGCTAGCCAGCTGGTGACCAGCTGGATGCTACCTGTCCGTGCCACTGCTGTCAGCTGTCCGGGACCTGCCTGCAGCGCTGGGCCATTGATTAGCTGGCTGCCGGCTGTTTGACAGTTGGTGGATGACACACCAACTGTGACACACCGGTCCGCTGCCACCCTGCCAGCTCTCCTGGACGCTTACCTGCATCCGCAGATTGCTGTCAATCGCGGAGGACGCCACCTCCCTCCTACACCGCTACCCGACAGTGTTCACCTGCTGGCCGGCTAGACTGCTGCTAACCCCCGGCGCCGTCCAACTGGCTTCCTCGTATCCAGCGTAGCTACAACCGGCAATGTTTGACTCTCACGTCACGAGCGCATCTCTGCCACTCCGTTACTAATGACTTCACATCACTTCTGGACTGTCTTGGCATCACACAGCATGTCACCCTCCCAACCCATAACAAAGGTCACATTCTGGATTTAATCTGCTGCACTGACATCACTCCCACTAACCTTGATCTCATTGATTTCCCCATCTCCGACCACAAAGCTGTACTTTTTGACATTCATACCCAACTAAACAAAACCAAGGAACAACGGACCATCTCCTTCAGAAACATCAAACATATCAACACCACAGACCTCTCCACCCTGATCAGCTCCTACCCCAACCCTCCCCCAGCTTCCTCCCTGACTGACCTGGTGACTCACTACAATAACTGCCTCTCCTCTACCCTCACCACCCTGGCCCCCCTGACAACCCGCTCAGTCTCATTCACCCACACTGCTCCCTGGTTCACTCCTCATCTGCGCCAGCTCAAAGCCACTGGTCGTCGACTGGAGCGAATCTACAATAAGACTCAACTCGCTGTGCACCGCCAAATGTATTCGGACCACCTCCATCACTACAAGAATGCCCTCACCACTGCCAAAACCTCATACTACTCCAACCTCATCAACACTGGTACAGGCAACAGCAGAGTCCTCTTCTCAACAGTCAGCCACTTACTTCAGCCTCCTAAAACCCTCCCTCCAGACATTTCCACTACCCAATGCACTGCGTTCCTGGACTTCTTCAGCTCTAAAATCAACACCATTCACCAACAACTGGCCTCATCTCGCACCCCCTCTGATGACCCACCCTGGATGATCACCTCTGGCCAACCTCTCATCAGCTCCCTCTCTGACTTCACCACAGTAACAGAACAGACCGTTTCAGAACTCATCCGCAAAGCCAAAACCACCACCTGTCACCTCGATCCTCTTCCCACCTCCCTTGTCAAAGCATGTCTACCGTCCATCTCCCCCATGATCACCAACATAGTTAACTCCTCCCTCACTACTGGTACCGTACCCCCCACTCTCAAGCTGGCTGCCATCACTCCCATCCTGAAAAAACCTGGTGCTGACCCAACTGACCTTAACCATTACCCGCCCATCTCCAATCTCCCTTTCATCTCCATAACACTTGAAAGGGTGGTTGCCGCACAACTACAGTCCCACCTTGACACAAACAATCTCCACGAACCGTTCCAATCTGGCTTCCGTCCAAAACCCAGCACTGAAACAGCCCTAGTCAAAATCACCAACGACCTCCTCCGTGCAGCCGAATCTGGATTACTCACCATTCTCATCCTCCTCGATCTCAGCGCAGCATTCGACACCATCTCCCACCCTCTGCTCCTGGACCGCCTGACTGGCATTGGGATCACTAGTGCTGCACTCTCCTGGTTTACATCCTACCTCACCGGCCGTCAACAATTTGTTCAACTAAGCAACCACAAGTCTGGGTGTTCAGGTGTCTCACTGGGTGTCCCCCAGGGGTCAGTCTTGGGTCCACTCCTGTTCACCACTTACCTCCTCCCGCTGGGCACACTCCTCCGTCACCAGGGGGTCCATTTTCACTGCTACGCTGACGACACACAGGTCTACATCTCCACCAAACCCACCGCTGCCATCCCCCCCACCTCCCTCATCACGTGCCTGGAAGAGATCCGGAGCTGGTTGAGCAGGAACTTCCTGAAACTCAATGGAAACAAGACCGAGGCCCTGCTCATCGGCTCCAAATCCACCCTCACCAAATCTCAACACACCCCAGCTCCACTCATAATCATCGATGGATTCCCAGTACCCTTCTCCTCCAAAGTCAAGAGCCTCGGCGTCATCCTGGACAACCTCTCATTCACACCCCATATTCACAACATCACCCGGACTGCATTCTTCCACCTCCGCAACATCGCCAGACTCCGCCCATCACTGACCCAATCCAGCACTGAAATCCTAGTTCACTCATTTGTCACATCACGCATAGACTACTGCAACGCCCTCCTCACCGGACTCCCCACCAAACTCATCAACAGACTGCAGATCATTCAGAACTCAGCCACCCGGATCATGACCCGCACCAAATCATCTGACCACATCACCCCTGTCCTCATCTAACTTCACTGGCTCCCAGTACACTACCGCATCCAATACAAAACCCTACTCCTCACTTACAAAGCTCTCCACAAAGCTCCCAGTTACCTCTGCGACCTCCTCCAAGAATACACTCCCTCCCGCTCCCTCCGCTCAACCTCTGCTGGACTACTATGTATCCCCACATCACGACTCATCACAATGGGTGCCCGGTCATTCAGCTGTTCAGCACCCAGGCTCTGGAACTCCCTCCCCCCACACATAAAACAGTCAGACACCATTACAACCTTCAAGTCACAACTCAAAACTCACCCGTTCAAACTCGCACACAACGTCTAACTGATCACTGTCTTGATTGTTTGTTTGTTTTGC
This sequence comes from Gadus macrocephalus, assembly GCF_031168955.1. NCBI lineage: Eukaryota > Metazoa > Chordata > Actinopteri > Gadiformes > Gadidae > Gadus > Gadus macrocephalus. The sequence goes on from NC_082385.1 coordinate 19,889,669, forward strand.
CTTGTTTTTGTTTTATTTATTTATTTATTATTATTATTATTTTCCACAATGTCTTGTTTTTAAACGATTTATGATGACTTTATGCTCTGTAAGGTGACCTTGGGTGCCTTGAAAGGCGCCTCTAAATTAAATGTATTATTATTATTATTATTATTATGTGTTCAAATTCATTAAAGCACATAAATATATATATACACCTATATTCAAAAACATTAAAATATATATATTTCCACTCCTTTGTATCCCAGTCTGCCGCTCTAACTGCGCGTTCACATAAGACGCGAATTGAGCTGCCAAATCACCGGAAGTCATTCACTTTCTATGGGCAAGAGCGACCAAAGCGACACAAGCGTCAAACACTACCAGCAGAGTAGGGTCTATCTGCAGCCGGAGCCACTTGCCAAATACGCCCATTGCTCTGCCAAACACGCCCACCGGCCAAACACGGCGTCTCTCCCTCTTCCACAAAAGGTCAAGACATGCAATGGTGGTTATCTTGTTGTGGCGCGACAAATTCGACAAAACTTGCACAGCGACAGATCATGATTAGTGGCGCGACAAAACTTCGGCGACAACGCGAACGGGCGACAAATGTCGCATTTGGTGCGGGAACGCACAGTTGCGTTCACACCAAACGCGAAATGTGTCGCCGTGCAAGTTTTGGAAATTTGTCGCGCCACTATTTTTGGGCTCCAACATTCACAACCATGGCCGAAATAACGAGCATTGCATGTCTTTACCTTTTGTGGAAGAGGGAGAGACTGCGTCGGAGATTCCGACGCAGTCTATTCATAATATTGTAATGACCACGGAAGAGGCAGTGAATGAAGTGTTGATTAGACAGAGATTTATTAGATAGTCCTACCGAATAAACCGTTAGAAAACACAAGACCGGAAACCATAGCAACGCCGGTAAACAAACCCGGAGAAGCCCAATCCCTATGAGAGCTCCCCGCTACGGCCATCCGGAGGCGCACAGAGCTTTTGGCCGTGATATGATATATACAATTATATTATATTGAATACTATTATATATAGAGCTCCGGGAGTCGCAAATGGCAACAATCACTTTCTCCCCCATGCTGCAGTTCACCCCGGACTGCACTGCACTGAGTTTGACGGTTGAACGCTGATTGGCTGTCGTCACGCGAATTTCGCGTCAAAGTTGAAATATTTCAACTCGAGCGAATTTGTCGCGCCACAAATCGCCGGTTTTCTCTCGCGAATAATTTGCCCGATACGCGTCTCTACTTCACTTTGTATTGGATCTTGTCGCCCCGTCGGGTTTGGTGTGAACGCACGGTTACTGTCTTTAAACAGCGCTCCATTCAATTTGTAAAGAATGCAAACAAACTTAATAAAAACTTAATAAAGCATGCCTTTCACAAATACACGTTACTGTCTGCACGACTCTTTTCTGTCTATACGAGCTGTTTGTGTTGAAAATAATCCACCCATTGACATCTTAACTGTCCACGTTCTGTCTCAGTGATGGATAAAAAATGTGACTCATTGAGACCATGGACCTATGGTTTAGACCTGCTGCAAACAGTACAAACCCCAAAGTCCCTTCCCATGAAGGGACCTGAGTGCCTGCCCCATACCCAAATACACCTATAAGGGGTCTCAAAGTTTTCCTCCACTTTTGTCATGTAGGCATGGGCGTAATTTCCACTGGGGACGGGGGGGACTTGTCCCCGTCCTCTTTTCAAAATCCCGTTTGTGTCCCCCCCACTTTACTAACCACAAAAATCTTGCTTATTTACTTTTTGGCTAGCTGTCAGATTCGGGCTGAGAATGTGAATTGAGCTGCTGATTGTAAGGCCCTGATACATAAAAAAAAAATTGTGTGGGGTAGTTCGGAATTTTGGACATAGAGCCGGATTCCCAAGTTACCCTTGGTGTTCTTTATCATTGGAGACAGTTTTCAACACATTTCATTCAGTCCTTGTAGTTGCAGAGTTTGCTTGCGCTAGGCTAGCGCACGGCAACGGGCAATGCTAGCCTGCTAAAAAAACTGTCTTACCCACTCAACGGTACACCCGAGGCAAATCAACTATAACGCCAGACGGTCGATGTAAATGTCTGTGTTAGAAATATAACCAACCTTGCATTGCTTTGCATTTTGAGGGACTTGCTGTGTCTCAGCAGCAGTGTTATATTCCTGGTAGTAGGCTACGGCAGCGGCGGACTGATACCTAGGTTATATTCCGCTGCTGCTGAGAAAGTAGTCCCTCAAAATGCGATGATTCATGCGATGCAAGGTTTTTTTTTTTTCTAACATTATTCTATCAACACAGACATTTACATCTATAGTCTGGCTTATAATGGGTTTACCTTGGGTGTACTGTTTATTGGATAAGACTTGTTTTATTAGCAGGCTAGTATTGCCCGTTGCCATGTGCTAGCCTAGCACGAGCGAACTCTGCAACTAGAAGGACTGAATGAAATGTGTTAAAAACTGTCTCCAATGATAAAGAACACCAAGGCCCACAAGAAACGATAGTTACGTATTGTAACTCTAGATTCTATGAGTATAGGCGCAGCCTTTTAAGGCTATCGCTATTGGGTTATCCCTAGGCGTGAGCCGTAGCACTGAAGAATTTGTAATCCCCGCCCACCAACAGCGTGGGCCTCAATTACGTCCGCGTGCGGTGTGCCTCAACGACGTCCGCATTTCGCAGATATAGTCGGACGTTCTGCTCCCAATAAACAGCTTTTCTTCAGCTATTTAAAGGACAATGAGGCCAACACTTAAAAGGCTGCGCCTATACTCATAGAATCTAGAGTTACAATACGTAACTATCGTTCTATGTCGTATAGGCTTCGCCTTTTAAGGCTATCGCTATTGGGTTAAAGGGCGAAGCACGATATAGTCTATGCCTCATTGGTCCCAATCAGTACCAGAAACACAGCTACATACGCGCTAGTATCATGCGTCAGACGTAGCATAACATACGTCATGCGTCTAACGGCACGTCATCAACGAGCAGCTCCAATGTGTCTGATAAGACACAAGTGCTCTCAGCATGAATATTTGACTCCTCCTCACATTGTCTAATATGCGAGGGGAATAGTCACACAATCACACTCACTCTGACAAAGCACCTAGAACTGAGTGCGTCATAGAGAGGCGCGACATGTCTCTTAGGTAAAACCTAATAAAAGAGCATGGGGAAGCCCAGGAGGCTTCTGTGCAGATATCCTCCATAGGCATCCCTCTTTGCAGAGCAACAGAGGACGATATTCCCCTGGTCGAGTGAGCTCTGATAGTCTCAGGCGGCTCTGCCCCCGCTGACACATAAGCCTGTGTGATAGCATCACACAGCCAATGCGACAGACGTTGTTTCGTCAGGGGGAGTCCCTGGGAATGTTCTCTGTAATGCACAAATAACTGTTGAGATTTGTGCAGAGCCTCCGTGCGCTTCACATAACAGGCAAGCGCGCGTACGGGGCACAAGAGATGGGCTGTTGCCTCCTCCTCAGATTGATGAGGAGGGAGAGAGAAACCATTGAGTGTTATTACTCTCGATCTGAACGAGCTAGTAATACTCTTAGGTGTAAAAGCCGGGTTCGGGCGTAATATGGCCGAACTGCCGTCCCCTTGTATTCTAAGACAAGAAGGGGCTACAGAGAGTGCAGACAGGTCGCTCACTCTCTTAGCTGACGTCAGGGCCAGCAGCAAAGCTGTCTTGGCTGACACAAACTTGAGGGGCACCTGGTCAAGAGGCTCAAATGGGGCTTTATCCAGTGTGCGCAGCACCAGTGTTAAATTGTGGAGTGAGAGAGCACGTCACGGGTCTCTCTCTCCTCACACCTTTTAGGAAGCGCTTCAATAGCCGCGACAGTGACTGCCGGGGGCCTATCGCGGCGACGGGGGCTTGGAGCGGAGCGGTGCCGCCCGGGTGGAGGCGGAGGGCGGGAGACGTATCTCCGGAATTTCTCTGCCTCCTCGGAAGCGGCCTGCATGTCATCCACCATAGATGACAGACGGGGCCCGAACAGCACGTCCGGGCTGATGGGGCACTCCAGTAACTGCCGCCTCATCGGCTCAGGGATGCCCGGGGTCTGCTGCAGCCACAGGTTCCTCTGTATGAGGTGCTGCCATGCCGCCGTCCGGATTGCTGCCACCGCGCCGGTGGAGAAGAGGCAGAGGATGACACCGGCGGTTTTCACCACGTCGACTGCCTGTTCGGCCAGACGATGAGGGTCAACCGCAATGGTGGAGATGTTATGCGCCAGCAGGGCGATGTTAATCATAACAGCCTCTTGCTGCATCATACACCGATGCGCTCTGTCTGTAAGCTTGGCCGTCAGCTGGTCTTTGGGAGTGGGGCAGCGGTCGCTGAGCCCCGGCTTCACTCCAAAGACAGCACACAGAGCGGGTTCCAGCGGCGGTACCGCCCTGTAACCCCGGTCTGTCAGACCCTCCGTCTTCGTGACCTGGATAAATGTTTTCACCGGGGCACCGAGCCTCCCGGGCTCCGCCGCAGCCCCACTGAAGTACGGGCTGATGGCGGGAAACATCGGCCAGATCGGGTCGAGACGGGCGGGGCGTGTCGCGGCCTCGAGCCCCCAGATGCCACGGAGCTGGTCCGGGCGTTGGGGGCCCTGAGGCATGGGCACCGCAAGGCCAAGGTTTGCGGCTGCCCTGGCGATAATGCCCGGTAGCTCTGCCACCAAAGCTCCAACCACTGGAAGTGAGGTGGCGGCAGAGACGGGCAATGCTGCTGCCCCGGGCCTCTCCGTTCGGAGAGGGGAAGCCGGGGGAGACGCCCCCTCTTGTCGCGGTCGGAGTCGTCTGACTCCGAGCTCACAAGGAGAGAGAGGGCATCGTCGAGCGGGACAGTAAAGTCGTCGGCCCGTTCAGCAATGGCGGCGGCAGTGTCGGCTCCGCGCTGTCTGGGCAGCGCAGCATAATGCCGACGGACACAGGCAGGGCGGCGAGAGCGCCAAGACGGCATGTTCATGCCCAAGGCAGCCCTCGCACACCTCATGGCCGCCATATGGCAAGATGTAACCCCCGTTACATGTCTTGCAGATGTCGTTCGCCGTTGAGTCCATAATATTTATTATCTATTTATTTACTTCAGTATGCTACAGGATCGTCCTGAAGAAAATGGGAGCAGAACGTCCGCCGGCGCCCGACTATATCTGCGAAATGTGGACGTCGTTGAGGCACGCCGCACGCGGACGTAATTGAGGCCCACGCTGTTGGTGGGCGGGGATTACAAATTTTTCAGTGCTACGGCTCACGCCTAGGGATAACCCAATAGCGATAGCCTTAAAAGGCGAAGCCTATACGACATAGAACATTGCAAATCAGGTCAGAACTGCATACAGCCCGAGACGGAGGAAAGCACGACTTGTACGGCTAAGAAGAGGAAATGAAGCTGCAATAAAGAATGGAAAACTATATGGGTGAAACCAGCGAGGAACGAGTCTGGTAAAGTTTTGTGTGAAGTTTGCTTGAGTCATTTTTCCATTTCACACAGAGGTGAATACGACGTGAAACGACACAGACAATGCGGTTGTCACAAAAATGCATCAAATGCATTTTTTTTAATCTATGATTCTGAGCTGAGTGAGTTTTGTTTTGTTCGGATAATCAGCCTATGTGCTCCATGTAGCCTAATCCAGTGCATGTTCTTCTTGAATATGTGGTTCAGTATTGTTCGACTAGAGCAAACACTTGAATGTGGTGTTTTGAATTGTGCTGGCGTTAGGTTATTGCTCTCTGTTGTTTGAGAAAAGGCACATTAAAGTACAATACTTGAAATAACAATTGTAGCCTTGACTGTCGGTTCTGTTTGATTGTATACAGTCAACTTGCGGCACTGTGAAATAGCATGAAAGCTCCATGCCTACTATGTTTTCTCACGTGAGAGAACTTTTTATTTGCAGGCTGTTATGTGCTACTGTACTGAATCAACCAGATGGCAAAGCATAGTAATGTTATAAGCAAAGGGGCAGAATAGAAATGTTTAGAAAAGTTATTTTAGAATACCTCGATGCATTGGTATCCCACATTGTCCCACACAAACGTAGTCTTTGTCCCACATCTGGTGAATTGTGATCTGGTCACCCTACCCTATTCGTATCAGAGATCAGATGAGGTGGAGGTGCGGCAGGTGCCTGTTCAGGGCCTGATAATGTTAGATCACCTTTTAAGGAGGAAAATTATTATATCTGTAGCTTTCGTTCACTGACCTCTGTCCATACGATGAATGAATAAAGAAATGTTCTTTATATTAAAAGTTTGTGCATCCCAAGATTCCATCCCTAACAAACAGCCAGGTGATGCGGGACTTCCATTCTCTCCACTGCTGGCTGGTCCAGTTAGCTGGGAGAGAGAGGCACCACCCACCCACCATGGAGTGGTGGGTGGGATCCATCTTCTAGGATGGACCCAACTAGCCTCTGTAGCTGCCTAGTGTAAAGGGTTTCTAGGTTCAGCTGTGGCTCTCCAATTAAGCTACTGGCCCACCTAACAATCTGATTCAGTGAGTTTTAATTTTTTAGGGGTAGGTTGCTGAACCAAGACACCAGGCTAAAGGAAATACAGATTCAATGAAGCATCTGTAAAACATAGTGAGCATCATTTTGCATATATGGAAGGAGGACAATTTCCTTAAACAATGTAGGCGCTGGTTCGCCTTTTTATACACAGTCTCACAGTTTGCCTCAAAACTTAGCTTGCTGTCAATGACGGTCCCAAGGTATTTGTAGTTGTCTACACGCTCCACTATCTATGAAGGTATTATTGTAGCAAAAGTCTTTAGCACCTGTAACTGCAGAATTTGAATGCGTACACTAAAGTCACAGTAAATTTGAAGTCGTATATATTTATTTTGCATGTGTACTCTAAAGTCACAAATGTGTAACAGTACATTTGTAGTCGTAAAAAATATATAAATATTTTTTATACCATTGTAAACACAAAATAGGGTCTACGAGTACGCTAATCTGTGTTACAGGTGCACAAATCCTTTTGCTACAATTATTGCAGCGCAGTTGGTGCAAAACACATTCGCACACCCGTGTTTCATAATCTGAGAACATGCCCAAAAGGTGTGCATTCGTAAACCCAAATTTGAACAAATGCATCAGAAGTTGCACATCTGTGAACGCTATGTTAATTCAGCATTTTAATGAGCGAGCACAAAACCATTTTACAACTGCTCGAATCTGCTCCTGCAAGTCTCAGCTGTGGGTTTTTTTGCAGGTTGTTTTGCAACACCCCTAGGTGGTAAATGTGTAGCAAAAGTATTCGTATCCGTAGATGACAGAGCGTCCGTGAGCGGGACAAAATAGTCCCGCCCATAATTTCCTAATCCAATGAAAATCGCCGGCAGGGATACATTTCTCAAATTACACTGGGACCCACCCCGTGCCAGCCATGGAGCTATAAAGATCGCAGCATACTCAGCACGGGATACGTTTATTTCTGGAGAAGTGAAGAGGGCGTCCTACTGAACGGAGATGGGTATCCTACATTATGTTAAATGAAATGACTCAGTTCAAGTGAATTCCCCCCAAAGTATTTCATTAACATGCCGCAAATGTCCTTGAATGTATTTTAATGGTCGCCATATAAATTCAGAAATGTTAATGCAATACTTTGGGGAGAATTCCCTTGAACTAAGTAATTTCATTTTACATAATGTAAAATGACATAATGTAAAAGGACCCCTACATGTCCTTCATGATTGACGGCGACACAGACGTCTCTACCAAAGAGTGTGTGATCTATGAAGGTATTATTGTAGCAAAAGTCTTTAGCACCTGTAACTGCAGAATTTGAATGCGTACACTAAAGTCACAGTAAATTTGAAGTCGTATATATTTATTTTGCATGTGTACTCTAAAGTCACAAATGTGTAACAGTACATTTGTAGTCGTAAAAAATATATAAATATTTTTTATACCATTGTAAACACAAAATAGGGTCTACGAGTACGCTAATCTGTGTTACAGGTGCACAAATCCTTTTGCTACAATTATTGCAGCGCAGTTGGTGCAAAACACATTCGCACACCCGTGTTTCATAATCTGAGAACATGCCCAAAAGGTGTGCATTCGTAAACCCAAATTTGAACAAATGCATCAGAAGTTGCACATCTGTGAACGCTATGTTAATTCAGCATTTTAATGAGCGAGCACAAAACCATTTTACAACTGCTCGAATCTGCTCCTGCAAGTCTCAGCTGTGGGTTTTTTTGCAGGTTGTTTTGCAACACCCCTAGGTGGTAAATGTGTAGCAAAAGTATTCGTATCCGTAGATGACAGAGCGTCCGTGAGCGGGACAAAATAGTCCCGCCCATAATTTCCTAATCCAATGAAAATCGCCGGCAGGGATACATTTCTCAAATTACACTGGGACCCACCCCGTGCCAGCCATGGAGCTATAAAGATCGCAGCATACTCAGCACGGGATACGTTTATTTCTGGAGAAGTGAAGAGGGCGTCCTACTGAACGGAGATGGGTATCCTACATTATGTTAAATGAAATGACTCAGTTCAAGTGAATTCCCCCCAAAGTATTTCATTAACATGCCGCAAATGTCCTTGAATGTATTTTAATGGTCGCCATATAAATTCAGAAATGTTAATGCAATACTTTGGGGAGAATTCCCTTGAACTAAGTAATTTCATTTTACATAATGTAAAATGACATAATGTAAAAGGACCCCTACATGTCCTTCATGATTGACGGCGACACAGACGTCTCTACCAAAGAGTGTGTGATCGTCTACAGCCGCATTTTGCGCAAAGGGAGACCAGTCAACATTTTAATTGTGTAATACTTTAAGCACAAAAAAAGTTTTATTTTGCTTAATGGTTTAGTTCGAAATGTTCAATTTCAGCTCAGTGAAGCACTTTAAACACCTTATTTTTCTTTTTATTTATAATTGTGCTTCAAATAAAGAAATGCCTTTCTCTACACCTTAATCTTGTTTAAAAATCATTCACATTATATGAAAGTTATGAACAGAGATATAAAGGTGACCTCATGGCGTCTGGAGCCCTGTGAAGTATTGATAAATGTAATGCATTCTTTAGCCCACCCACCCAAAATCACCACCAGCCGTCACTGTAATTTGAGAAATGCATCCCTGCCGGCGATTTTCATTGGATTAGGAAATTATGGGCGGGACTATTTTGTCCCGCTCACGGACGCTCTGTCATCTACGGATACGAATACTTTTGCTACACATTTACCACCTAGGGGTGTTGCAAAACAACCTGCAAAAAACCCCACAGCTGAGACTTGCAGGAGCAGATTCGAGCAGTTGTAAAATGGTTTTGTGCTCGCTCATTAAAATGCTGAATTAACATAGCGTTCACAGATGTGCAACTTCTGATGCATTTGTTCAAATTTGGGTTTACGAATGCACACCTTTTGGGCATGTTCTCAGATTATGAAACACGGGTGTGCGAATGTGTTTTGCACCAACTGCGCTGCAATAATTGTAGCAAAAGGATTTGTGCACCTGTAACACAGATTAGCGTACTCGTAGACCCTATTTTGTGTTTACAATGGTATAAAAAATATTTATATTTTTTTTACGACTACAAATGTACTGTTACACATTTGTGACTTTAGAGTACACATGCAAAATAAATATATACGACTTCAAATTTACTGTGACTTTAGTGTACGCATTCAAATTCTGCAGTTACAGGTGCTAAAGACTTTTGCTACAATAATACCTTCATACCTTAGCCCTGGAGAGTTTCCTAAAGTCTGCATACATATTTTTTGTTTTGGAAACGTTCATCTGTAGGAAGGACCCCTCACACCAATCTACAAAATCCTGGACAACTGGTCCATGGCCTGTCTCATTACCTTGTAGCAGGCTGACAATGACAGAATCATCAGCATACTTTAGAATGAATCTGTCCTCCCTGCTGCTGCGACACATGTTGGTGTAAAGCATGAACAGAAGAGGGGACAGAACACAGCCCTGAGGGGAGCCAGTGGAGGAACAGATCTGGTCAGACAATACTCCATTGACTCGCACTCTTTGTGTCCTATTAGTTAAAAAATCGAAAACCCAGCCCACAATATTTTTGCTCAAATCAAATTGCTCTCATAGTCTTTCTGTTAACATTTGGGGTTGAATTGTGTTAAAAGCAGAGGAGAAATCTACAAATAAAAGCTGAGCATGTGTTCCCCTACCTTCCAAACGTTTAAAAATCATGTTTGTCATAGTGACTATGGCATCCTCAACACCTCTGTGTGGTCTATAGGCAAACTGGAATTGGTCAATATCCGACTGAGTCTTCTTTAAAATGTCATTTCTTACTAATTTTTCAAAGGTTTTCAAGACAAGAGATGTCAGGGCAATAGGTCTAAAGTCATTCTGTACTTTGGGGCATGTGTTGCAAGATGCAATATTTAGGATAAGTCTTGACAGTTTCTCTCCAGAAATTGAAAAATGAAATAAAGTGACACCTCAGTTATTACATTATTGGCCCAGTTATTACATTTTCCAAGGATTTTTTTAAGATAAGGCCAATAACGTAATAACCAAATAACGTAATAAGTTATTACATAATTGGCAAAAAAGTTATTAGGTTATTGGCTGAACAACTTTATTATAACCTATGTTATATTGTCATGAACAAGCACATCGGAGGCCTAAGGTCACCGTTCAGGCTTCATTGAGATAATGGATGTTTAATTATTCAATTATATGTTTGAAAGATGATTAGAAGTGTGTTCGTGTGGATTGGTCGACACAACATTCCAACATTCCACACACACACACGCACGCACGCATACACGGAGAGAGCGCACGCACACACGCGGGTACGTACACACAAACACACACGCACAAACACTAGAGAGCACGCACGCACACGCACGCACACAGACACACAAACCAGATTCTGAAGATGCGAGCAAAATATTAATACACACAGCACTTCTACCGGCTTATGCCAAGCGCAAACAGAGCAGGTTAACGTGCCTTGTATAATATGGACCACATTAAACGCCAACTGCAGGCTGATTGTTAAATGCAAGCAACAACAACAACAACAACAACTGTGAAGTAATAAATGCAATTTTACCTGCATGAACGCATCCCTCTAAAATAAAGTCAAATCAAACTGACCGATCGTGCAATGAACAATGTGCATCCAAAACAAGATCCAAAGTAGGCTCACTGTGATCCGAGACAACTGTAGACATTGTTAGGCTATAGGTAATATGAACAGCGCGTACACGCGTTTACGATCAACTATGACCGCCGGAGGAGCGCGCGGATGAGAGGATATGACCAGTAGGACTGGGATTAAGAGGTTTATATAACCTAAGCCCTGTGTGTCTCGTCATTAGCCTAGTGCCTATATCGAACATGTAGTCTACACGTTGGACTGTAGGATGGTCGTGGGCTATTGTTGAACCGATATAGCTCATCATTCAGACATAGATAGCTTATAAGCTCCAGCATGTGATGTTAGAAGGCTGTTCGGTTGGGCAGAGATGTTGTAGTAGACTGAGATCACCTGCGATACTTAACGCTGAGCCTACCTACTTATTAATTATATTTAATTATTAGTTATATTTATTACGAGTCATTATGGGAAGCAACCTCGCAAAACTCCACGGAATAAGAAGTGTATATCAAAGATGTTCTTAATTAGGACAGACATTGTCACATTTTCAACTGCCTGATAATAAATACTAAATAAAAGTGAACTTAGAAGAAATAAATAAGTAAATAGCAGCATGACGCCGTGAATTCCATCATCCTCTCATCCCACTACCTGCCTCAACCGACGCGCTGACGTCATCAACCCGACCCGCTGACGTCACCAACCCGACGCGCTTGTGAGTCCGTTTCCCATGGCAACTGAACACTGTTCAAAACCGCGCACTAAACTCAGGGGATGATGGCAACCTTGACCGAGACCGAAATGAAGAAGATATCAAAACTTCAGGTAGGCCCAATGAGTTCCATCATGGCTGACTTTGATTCACAAAGGAATATAACAAATTTTTGTTCCTCAAAAGAAAAATAACCTGACAAGTGATCAAATAAAACACAACAAACCGAAGCAGTAGCGTCAACTTCTCCCCTTGTGTCAAGTTGACCCGTCAGTTTAAAAAGATTAAAAGGGTGATATCATGCATTTCGATTTTTTCCTTTGCTTTATGGTATGATCCAGATGCCTCGGACACCAGCCTTCCGAGTTGCAGGTGGGGAAATCTCCCAGCTTTCTTGCGGCATTTCACATAACACAATCACAAAGATTAAAGGGAACGCTATAAGTGCTCCGAGACCGGAAATAACGTCACGTTCCGTGCAACTCGGAAGGCTGGTGTCCAAGGCATCTGGATCACACCATAACTTCGGGGGGGGGGGGGGGGGGGGGGGGCAAAGCATTTGACCAATCACAACAGAGTTGGCGTGCTGACCAATCACAGCAGACTGGCCAACTCGGGAGGGGGGCCTTAAAGCGACATGATACAAAACAGACTGCTTTTTTCTAAGAAATTAACAGTGTGATGATAATAAGGGGTATTTTTAACCCTATTCTAGTAGTAAACCCAAATGCAATTATTAACCCAAAAAAATATACTGTGTATGGGATCTTTAACCATCTGTTATGCTCTTCGTCAGAGGTGCGAGGCTGTGCCGCGGCTCGCGGGTCACTTCACGTGGCCCGAGTTCGGTGACAAGCGGTGGCCCTCCGTACTGCGACAGTTCCACCAGCACTTCGTGTTCGACATGGCGCTGTTCACGGTAACTCGGGGCTTCCCGTGGAGGGACGTGATCCGAGCAGCGACGATGGCTAAAGACGTATTTCCGCGACTCAATGGTTAGAGGAAAAATCTTTATTGTATATATAATATATATAGATATATTTAAGCAATAGATCACGACAGGCTGTGGTATGTGCTCATTATACCACTGTTAAGGGGCGTTGTCCGGCCCCGACGCGCAGCGGAGGGCCGGCGACCCCCTTCAAGAAATTCAAAGTAGCCGTTTTATTAAAGAATACAAAAAATTAGTCCCTCCTGGCTGCCTTCAAAATGCATGACGGTCGCTATGCAACACACTTCAGCGTCCCTCCGAGAGAACGGTTGTAACGGTTTCCACTTCAAGGCGCGGAGTGATACTTTCACAAAATGATTGGGCGTCATAGCAGTTATGTATACCCTCATTATACAACAGTTAGGAACCAATCAGATCGCTGGATTTAGGCCCCCCGTTGTATAATATAATATATACAACAGTTGCTTCTTCATATTCGTGTTTTTTATTTGATGTGGAACTGTGGGCGTGGCTTGTACATCGTGACGTCAGATCGCATTGCCTCCATTTCGGAAGTAAAGAAGCCTGGGAATGTTAACAATAGCGATGTTTTTTTTAATAGTAATTAATTGAGAAATTGTGATTATTAGTTAGGACGTTGTTGTGTTTGAAACTGTTGCCGTGTTTCTCATGTATGTTTTGATTAGCCTAGGATACATCGGTCATTTTACATTTATTTAGGATTTTACTTTCTTTCTTTTTTTTTGAGAGTAATACTCTCAACCTGTACCGTCTTCATCTGCACCCAAGGTTTGGACATTCCTGCGCTACTGGCCCTTCTGGATGAGGCTCAAACCCAACGGCTGCCCAACCTATCACTGCTCCATGGGAGTCAGCTGAGCTGGTACCTCACCGACGCCTGCGTTGGGAGCCACCGGCTACTCGCAGCAGTAGTTGACCATGCCACCAACGTTTCCACCGAGCGGGCTCATTTAGAGGTGCAGGTGCCCCCAAGGCCACTGCCTTTCACCCAGGTAACTACCCATACAGCCCACCAGGGGCGCCCCTTTCTCAAAGATTTTACCCATGGTTTCCAATCTATCTAGTTGGTTTCCCTGCCCAATTACCCATATATGGCCGCCAGGTGGTTCAGAGTGAAGTACATTTAATCAAACTAATGGATATAGCTCAGTCGTTGGGATGTCTACAAATCAGCCTGCATACAGTATGTCTCCTGGGTGGGTGGTCCTAATAATAGGTTTTTCTGGTCTTGCGTGGACACAAATCCTGTGGCACCCCCCCGAGTTCCTCATCAGAGCCTATCGTGTCAACAACTCGCTGAGGTGACTCATAAGCCGTCGTTAAAGCGGGGGGGCCATCTGTACCGGGCCAAAGTCCATTTCACAACTGTTCCTTGCTCAAGCATTGCGATTGACCCCCCCCCCCCCCCCCCCCCTGCTGTGCGATGGCCTGTGCTCACACCAGGCAATCTCAACTGGGTCTGATGGTGTCTTCCTGAATCCTCGGACGCCAGCATTCCGAGTAGCACGTTTGGCGTCACTTCCGGTCTCGGAGCATTCATAGCGTTCCTGTTCGTCTTTGTGATTGTGTCATGAAATTGGCTAGTCGTTGTTTATTGTTAGCTACATTAGCCTCTTTAGCAAACCAGCCCGAAAACAAACGACACAAATTTACATTGTATGGCACGCACAGCAAGAACATGCAATGTATAAATTGATGACCGGATTAAAGTAGCAATGTGATCAAGTGTGTAAGAGCATTTAAAATCGTCATTAAAATAACCTACGTGGTCCAAATACCAAAAAAATAAAAAAAGCCTTAAGAAAGCTGGGAGATCTTCGACTTTCGACTCGGAAGTCTGGCGTTCGAGGATTCAGCAACACACCATGAGTACGGTTGCCTCTTTTACATGCATCATCATGTCGTAATACGTGACCACCAAGCCTCCACTGCTTAGTAGAACAACACAGAGAACAGGGTTGACACTTTACTGACTTTGTTGCTTATTTGGAGCCGTTCTACTCAGATACAGCCCTCTCTCACAGAGCGTTTTTACAATGCCAAATGCCGTTTTATGCATGCCTTTTTCGCGGCACGGCCCGCTCGTTTACACTCCCCGAGGTAAATTGCCTGCTTGAGCTAGAACCCCAATTTACCCTCCCGAACCCTGCACATATTGGTGGTTTATTGGGTTTAATTCTGTCGTAAATGCGACGGCTCCGCGGGGCTTGGGTAGTGGTGTTGCTGCGCTGTCTCCACAGAGACAACGCAGCGATCATGAGCGGTTAACTTCTAACTGAAGTTAACCGCGAGCTCCTGATCATGTGAGAGAAGGTGATGCAGTCGTTTTAAACAAAGAAGTTGAAAGATGGTGCGATCTACGAGAGAGAAGCAGAGGAAATGTCCTTACTAGTTTTTTGTCTGGATAAAAAACAAGTGGTCAGCAAACTAAAGAATATGTTGGTGTTTTTGCACTTGTAAATAGTTAATCGCGTTTGTAGCCTACCTTTAGACATGGACTTATTCTTGCCTGCAGGTGTCTTCATTTATAAAAAAATTGTTTGTGTGCAAAATATTCTAAAGATGTCTAGACTCCGTGCGCAGCCCCGCCTTTTCCAGTGAACAAACATGGGATTTCTTTTTAATCAAAAACTCAACTTTTTTCTAGTGTGAGTGCGCCCTAAGTCACACATTGTTTTACCCATGGACAGCTGCCCGTTACATCATCAGTTAGTAGTAGATATTACAAATCTGTCTGTTCGTATATCAGTTTCCCTGAATGCACTGTTCTGTAGGTACGCAACCCCACTTAGCTACCCCTATAATTTCAAGGGTTATTATGTTCATTAGAAAAATGAAAATTTGAGTTGATCCATAGTGTCTGCTGGGGCCTCTCTATGACCTGTAGGGCCTGACCCTGGAGGAGGTGGAACTCCAGAGACGACAGGCAGAGCTCACCGCCGCCCTGGGGTGCACTGAGCACCAACTCCAGGCTCTACGCACGGCCCCAAGGGTCAGCAGGAGGACGGAGGTCAACACGGCCGCACTGCTAGACGCTGAGGTCAGCAGAGAGACAAAGCTCAACATTTATATGCAGATTAGCAGAAGGCTGATCAGACGTTACTCTAGATCATATACATGTACCATGTTTTATTTGCTCTTGCATAGAAGTCTGGCCCCCCTCCAGGGGGAAGGCCAATCCCAACCGTTGATCTAATATGGGGCAATCGGCGAACCAACCCGATAACCAGACATACACCTATATTTCCCCCTACGACAGGGTGTACAGGAGTTGGTCCGTTCTATGGCGGAGCAGGTAGCCACCAGCCTGCGTCAAGAAGCCACTCTGGTCGCAAAACTCCTGGAGCTCAAACTGCAGAGCACAGTCTTGTCCACTAGGGGGAGCAGCAGCCCAGCTCTGACTCCCCAGGCCATCGCCAAGCCTACACGACCAGCTCAGGTCAGGAAGGGGAGGAGGAAGTGATGCATGGAGCTGTATGGAGCACACAGGAATCTTATGAGCTTATGGTATGTTTGAGCTAGGGTTAACCCTAGGTCTACATAAAACAACCAGGCCTACTTGTAAATACTGTCCAAGATTCCTAACAGGAGAGGACTATCGTTTTTGTTATATCTATGGCATGCATCTTTAATTTTCCAAGAATTCCGTTTGTTGAAAGCCCTCATAAGTTGCCTCACATATTTATTTTAAACATTTTGTATGCGCCGATTTCTGCGGGCCAAACCCAGATCCAGCTGTGCCAGCTGCTCAACACCATAGGGACTGTATGGATGTATGGAAGGAACGGCTCACCAACCTCCCCAATTCAGAGGAGAGAGGAGGCGAGTTGAACAGAAACATCATGGCTGGTTTACATCTTGAAGTATACAATAACAGTTATCCTGGTGTCTTAGCAAACAGCCAAATCCTTTCGGAAATTAGACCTTTATCCTCTCTCTCTCAGTGGAGTAAAACAGCCAGTAAGCAGACTGATATTACATTTAAACAAAGTGACATATAAGCTCAGATAATGGCCAAAAGCCTGTTCTTCCGTTTTTATGATTATTACTCACCCACTCTATGTGCTATGCATGCATGATTTGAGTATGCTGCCGTACACAAACTGGCCTAAGAGGCCAGTAATGAGAAGGGATTTATGATTATCATGCATAGCACCTTTTAAATCTCTTCTCAGATAGCAAAATATTTTTTTTCTCAGACTAACAGGTTTTCCTCTCAGATTAACAGTGTTAAATTTCAGTCCCAACAGAGTTTGCTGTCGCGCTACGGCGCACAGAGCTCTCTGTGTGAAAGTGGCAGAAACAAGACTTTATGGTGAACACACTCAGCAGGGGGGCGAGGGAGACGAGAGAGAGGTGTAGCTTGCAGCTGGGTCTCCACTTGTGTGTCTCACAAAACAGGAAATCTTGGTTTCAATTGAATAATCCCTTTTGTCGACATAACACGATTCTCGTACAAATGCAAATGAACAGGTTTTCGTTTTTTTTCAAGTAAATGTATTTATTGGTTGTTCAAAATGCTGGTGGAAAGGCAACACAAAATCTGCAAGAACAAGTTTTTCCCTCAGGATGTCTGTTATTCTACTGGTTATTTAGTGGTGACTAAAGTGAATAAAGTAAAAATAGTCCAGCCCCAATGCGAATGCTACGCAGCCCTGCTGGGCATCTCATTGTAATACCTTTGGCATTCACGTCATCAGAAAAGGATGCTAAATAATAACCAACAAAAACCTAAACAGAACTTCCTATCCAAAGATAAAACATACTAATTCAAAGACTAGAGCAAAGTAAAAATAAATAAAAAATCAACCACCCTACCGACTTTCCCCGGTAAGAAAAATAATTTAAAATCACCAACCCACTAACCCACCAATCAAGCATTTTCAAATAAATACAGCATCTGTACCGTACATCTACAGCTAAGCTAACTAGAACGAGTCTACACGTCTCTACGGAAATAGTAACATCAGTAAAGGCTCAGGTATCGAACGTTACAGTACATTTATATTTGATCAACGCTGGAGTTAAGCAAGGTGTTTTCTTTAAGAGGCTGAGCAGCTAGCTGTTTCAAAAGCCTAACATTCACACCGGCCCAAGCAGAGCCGCTTTGCGTCGGCCTACATTGTCTTAAGCAAAAGGAACTGGAATTCCCAGAGTCATACCTCACTTTAGTAACAACAAGGCAGTATTAAGCAACTTTCTTTGTGCCATATGCAGTGAGAAGTTTGGTTTTAACTTGAGGCTTTGTTTGTCTTGGAAGGGTAGACCCCAACTATCCCTATCTAGCCAAGGGCACAAAGGAGTGGAGGGATATCATGAGGGCGCCTTGCAAATAAATAAATAGAATAAATAAATATACACAGCAAAGTTGAGCAACGGTTGGATGCTCACTAACAGTTCTTCTGTTCTCTCCGTTCTGCAGCGTGAGAATGGAACCATACTCGTTGTGACATTACAAACAAGAGTATAGTCCAAAAAGCTATTGCAAAGCAACATAGGTTGTATTGTCTGAAAATAAGAAATCATCGTACCATAAGAAACACAGAAAATAGTCCCTGATGGCATCGCAAAACAAACATATACATATTCTAGAGGAATTTCCAGAGTGTGAAGTGCGTGTGTGCGTGTTTGTGGTTGAGCTTGTTTGTGTATGTGTGTGCGTGTAAGCATGTTTGTGTGTCTCTGTGTGAGCGCATGTGTGCTTGTTGTGTGTGTGTGTGTGTGTGTGTGTGTGTGTGTGTGTGTGTGTGTGTGTGTGTGTGTGTGTGTGTGTGTGTGTGTGTGTGTGTGTGTGTGTGTGTGTGTGTGTGTGTGTGTGTGGTTGTGTGTGTGTGTGTGTGATGAGACTACAGATTCCCCTCCCACGGGGCTCAGTTGGCCTGTGCCAGCAGGTTGCCAGGGGTGATATGAGTCAGCATGGCCTGTACCAACTCAGGCAAGCCGTAGTCATGCTTCCAGCCCCAGTCCCGCCTTTCCGTGCTGTCCTCCAACGCCATTGGCCAGCTCTCGGCTAATGGACGAAGGACATCATAAAGAGTCAGTTTGGACTTAGCAGGGATCTGAAATCTATTAAATTAAATTTCCTTTTAATCTATTCAATGAAATTTAATAGACATATCAAATGACTTGCATTACAGAAAAAGGATATTGATGAATTGAAAAAAAAACATTTTATTTACCCCCCCTCCCTACTCCATCCATCTATCCACGCATCCAATATACATTCAATCACCTAGCTATCCTTCTCCATCCATCCATCCATCATCCATCCATCTACTCATCATCCATCCATCATCTTCCGATACAATCAATTACCATCCATTCCACTCATCAACATACATATCAACTAAATCGTCCTCTAAACCTTCCATCCATCCACTCACCAATCATCCATCCATCCATCCCCCTACAGCCCAATACAGACTCAACCCCAGTCTTGAGGACAGTCTAGGGCAGGCACAGCGTTATGGGTGGGCCTGACGGACCTAGGAACATCCACTGTTTAACAGGCCCACCCAAAACTTTTCTTGAAAAAAAATATATATATTCTGAAATGCTTTATCTTTGCAATGCAGCAATCTTTGTTGATATTGATACTTGATCAGATTTGCGTTAAAGGGCTGTTATCTTTGTGGACGACCGTGAAATCGCGGTAGGCTATAGTATTAGTTATTATCTCGTAGTAGCCTAGGCTACAATTTAATGCATCTTCTTTGTATAATAAGCCAAGCTCAGTCTGTTGCTAATGATATCGAAATATTGTTGAAAACTTAAAACAATTAAACAGAATTCTGAAATAGTCGGCCTCATGTGATACGAGCCTAACTAAACCTTGTGGGAAATATTAGATTCCTGACCACTTTTACAGTCTACAGGCCTTGAATCTATAGAGTGTAGTAAAGCACAGCCAGGTATGGTGCTTAATGGAGAGGGGTACAAGAGGGGTTGCGGGGGCTTGGGTATCGCTGCGTTGTCTCTAGAGACAATAACGCAGCGATATCAACATGAGCAGTTTTAACTGGAGAGAAGGTGAAATCCGCGAGCTGCTGACCATCATGGGAGAGAAGGTGATGCAGTCACATTTAACAATGACGTTGAAGGATGGTGCGATCTACGAGAAAGACGCAGACTCAGAGGAACATTCGTTCGTTCCAAGCCGCGACCGAACCGGCTTGGCAGTGTAAAAAGGCTTAAGGAGCGATCGCGGATAGTTCCGTCTTATGCACTGAAACTTTTTACAATGCAACAAAATATTTAAAGAGCATCAAGCTATAATGCACAGATAATATAACAGTATATTAGTCAGTCATTTGTATTAGGTTAAACAAGGATTTGATAACGTTTTTGACTTAAGGACCACCCACAATTGGTCTGGCCAATCCACTACTGGAATCCTGGCGCCATGCCTGGTCTACGGGTCTATTGGGTCTCACCGATGGCCTGTCGGAGGGGGACAACCCTGTAGGAGACCCTCAGGTCAGGCAGCACCTTGCGAATCTCCTGGGTGAGGTCTCTGGGGGTGAAGCTCAGGGCGTTGATGTTGTAGGTGCGGGTGGTCAGCGCGCTGGCCGGGGCCTCCAGGACCTGCAGCGTGGCCCTCAGACAGTCGTCTGGGGAGGGTCAGACAGAGGGGAGGAGGGGATGAAGAAGAAGGGTGGAGGGAAGGGGAGGAGGTGGGACGTAGATGGTGGTGGTGGTAGTGGAGGGAGTGAGGAAGAGGTTGGAGGTGGAGGGAAAGGTGGAGTTAAAAGGGAGAAGGTGGAGGGGAGCGGGATGGAGATGGAAAGGAGGGTAGGGTGGTGGGGGGTAAGACGCATGAGACGAATTAACAAACATTTCTAGCAAATAAATGAGGAGCTAGTGTTGGACTCCCAGCCGAAGGTTCTGAGTCAGAGCCTTCAATATCTGCAGCCTCTCTGGAGGCACCAAACTCCCAACTGCTCCTTAAAGAGGTTTCTGAAATCCCTGGAAGTCTGTTAGGATAAGAGTGTCTTCTTAATGACTAAATAACAGCAAATAACATATCCAGATAATAAACGGGTGAGAAGGTCCCATACCTATATACATCATGGGCAGCCGCGTGTCGCTGCGCAGGTTGCACTGAAAATGGCCACTCTTGACGGCAGAGTGGAAAATCTGGACGGCGTAATCTGAAAAAAAAAGAAAAAAGGAAAAAAGAAAAAGCTGTGACTTGTCATAATTAGGTCAAACCAACATGGCTGGTTACTCTTTGCGGACGATATTGTGTGTACGCTTTTCTAAAAAGGCTCATATTATAGTTTTGTATTTCTCTGTAATGAGCCGTGTTTCCACCAAAATGACTTTTAGTCCCAGGAGCTACATTTCAAGGGACTCAAAGCTTCCTTCAGCCCCTGCGTTTCCACAGTGGTCTAAAGACCCGTGAAGGTTAGGCAAATCAAGGTCCTTTTACTTCACACACATAACGAATAAAGGCCATGAAAAAGTGAGAAATATTGAGAGAAAAAATGGTAGTTTAATCGTCTTTTGGGATGAGGGAAATTATGATAAGTGGGTGTGCATTGTTTAATATATCCATGTTTTGGACATGTTTGTTTTTGAGGGTTTTTCCCAGTTCAATAACTAAAAGTTGGTCAGTTGGTATCCAAAACTCAACTGTTGCCATGCAACTGCACACGTCATGTTACCCAAAGCAACCTATATCTACGTACAACAGTGCAAGGACACATTGGCGTAGTGCCAACTGCTATCGATATGAATGATCAAAACAACAATCGGGATAATTAAAGGTCAATGAATGTAGTTGACCGAATGGATGCAATAAGAGTACTGTATGTGATCTACTTATGTTGATGTGAATAAAAAATGATTTGTGGCTGCAGATGCTGAAATGGATAAAACTAAATGCTTTGAGTACTCGATCAACCAGATATTCAGCGCTGCAAGCCCCGCCCAAAAAGTTGCTGTATTTCTTCACATGTTCATGGTCATGTTCAGAAACTATGTTTCTTCAGAACTTTCGTCTCGTCATTTGTTAATCGTTAAGGGTTTTTCATGATTACTTAAAGGGGTGATATTGTTCCACCATGTGTGATAAGCCATTACAAGCCGTTTTCTGCCTTTTTCCTATGTTTTAGTGACATCACAAGTGGCAGTGTCCAACTAGTGGACTATAGCAAATGTTGCTTGCTTTGATTTGGAAATGGCTTGTAATGGCTAATCTCACTCACACCCGGTGGCCTAATATCACCCCTATAAGTCTCCTGTTCATCACTAGTGATGTTGTCTATTACTTTCGTCTGGGTTTTTGTGTGGTTTGGTGGGTCTTTAGTGAGCCGTTGTGCACCGACCAGGGTGCTTTACCAGTGGTGCCGCCCCCGGGCTGGGAGTCAGCAGAGATGATACCCGGGTACCGGAGACAGCGGAAGTCCAGTCCGTACTGGTGATGATAATACTAGAGGTGGGGAGGGGAGAGGGAATGACAGGGGGGATAAGACGGAGATGGGGGAGAGAGAGGGAGAGGTAACATGGTCCAAACATCTTTCCTATGCTACACAATATGTGTACAAGTGTCAATAAATATTTATACACACACCTATACGAGTAAAGGTACATTCAGATGCAAAGATGAACGCTGTTTCCTTTGACGTAAACCGACAAGAACACTAATCCTATTTTTTCATAAGCTCCAAATGCAATCTCAACCTTGGCGTAAACGGGTATGTTTTTGAATCTAGATAGAAAAGCAGTTGTAGACTGTAGTTAATGTGTGTGAGTGTCTTTGTGTGTGAGCAATCCTAGATAGATTTAAATTAAATTGATCTTATGTAAGCAAGGGCCTTTGTTGAGTGTATGTGTTTGTGTGTGCACATATGTGTGTGCATGTACACAGGTTTGTGAAGTCTATGTGTGTCCGGATCTAGATAGATATTTCTTGTGTTAACAGAGCCTGTGTGTGCAAATGTGTGTGTGTGAATGTGCGTGCACGTGTGTGTGTGTGCATCTCACCTCCCCCATGAGCTCTGCGTGCACCTTGGCCACACCAAAAATGGTGCAGGGTCTCTGCACGCCGAGTTCAGGAGCGGGGTCCCGGGGGGAGGAGGGCCCGAAGGCCCTGATGGTGCTGGGGACAAACACACGCAGGTCGTGCTCCAGGGCCATGTCCAGGACGTTGTGGAACCCTGGAGGAGGATCATGGGTTAACCTACCATGATAATATGATAAAAGACACCTGAGGGCGGATCAGGTGATAAACTACCATATGGAATATGATAGACACCTGAGGGCAGATCAGGTGTTAAACTTCCATGTTAATATGATAGACACCTGAGGGCAGATCAGTTGAAAAACTACCATGCTGGTTATGATAGACACCTGAGGGCGGATAAGGTGTTAAAACTACCATGTTGATTATGATAGACACCTGAGGGCAGATCAGGTGATAAACTACCATGTTGGTGTATGATGCGGGGAACTGACGACAGGAAGGAGACGGACAAGCAGCAGCTCTCCATTCATCGAATTACAAAGTACACCGCCCTAACAATAACTCAGGACACACTTCCACTGGAAACATTATATTTCTAAACCTCCCCAATAGATATATCATTCAAAATTTCTGTTTAGCAGTGTATTCCGTCGGCTCTACAGCAGTAAAGAGCAGGTCTAAGACAGTGGGACAGGGCAGCGGTGGTGTGGGTGGAACGCACATGGACTGTTTCAAATAAAGATTAAAACTAATTTTCCATATGGGTACATTACTCGAAACTAACAGGGACATAAAAAAAGAAGATTGCAAAAGGAGTATGAGAAATACACATTATTAAGTGTGTGTGAGTTTTTCTGTGTTTTGTTAATTGTGTATGTTTGTTGAGTGTGTGTTTTTGTTATGATGTGTGTGTGTGTGTGTTATGGATATGTAATATAGGTAAATGTGTGAACAAACCAGTGATATTGACGTCCCGGGCCAGTGTGACGTTGCTCTCCCCCACAGCCGACAGGACAGCGGAGTAGTGCACCAGCCAGCTGACGTTGTTGTTCACGACGATCTCACGCAGGTTCTTATGGTCCAGGACGTCTGAGTAGATGAACGGACCTATGGGAACCATGGCCATTAACACCTAGCACGTTGCTGTGCTAGCACCTTGCTTCACTAGCACTTTTTTTCACTAGCACGTTGCTTCGCTAGCACATTGCTTCGCTAGCACGTGGCTTCGCTAGCACGTGGCTTTGCTAGCACGTATACTTCTTCCATTCCCTTAATGCATCAAACTGTTGAGTATTGATCCATTAAGGGAATGGAACCTGCACTTGCTGGCTAGTAGTCTTCTGATTTAACCGAACCGGGTCAAATTGTTTTACTCACCACTGTGATACACATTGTCGGGAGGCTTCTTGATGTCTGAGAGAATCACATTGTTCTTGCCAAACCGCCTCCTGCGGAAGAAATTATAATGTATTTTTGATTTGTTGGTGATAGTGTGGTTTGAGCAACGTGTCCTGATAGGAGGACAGGGGGCCCCAATTGGGTTGGCTTAGCTCAGGAGGTAGAGCAGTTGTCTTGTAAGCGAGAGGTTGCTAGTTCGATCCCCAGCTCCTCCTAGCTGAGTGTTGATGTGTCCCTGAGCAAGACACTTAACCCTAACTGCTCCAGACGAGCTGGCTGTCGCCTTGCAGGGTTGGCTCTGCCGTCAATGTGTGTATTAACCGATGTAAGTCGCTTTGGATAAAAGCGTCTGCTAAATGCCCTAATTGTTATTGTAATTGAAACAATGATCAATAAAGATTAAGGTTATTGAAGTCTGGCTATTACTGACATACGTTTGAATACAGCATACCTCAGCAACTTGGCAAGTCCCACCCCGAGTTGACCTAGTCCCCCTGCAAAACGACAGAAACTAATATGATTAGACCTGAACATTAAACCAGGGACAGATGGAGACACAAGTCAAACGTAATAAAAACAATATGTCAATGTCAATTTTATTTATATAGCGCATTTACAGAAGGCTTAGCCGCACCAAAGTGCTTTACAGTAAAGTGCAATATTGCAGGAAGGCACAAAAAAACTAACAAAAAAACAATAATAAATAAGAATAAATAAGAAATGCAATAAAAGATAACATTTAAAAAAATATATACACTGTTGCATCAAGTGAGATGCTAGCCAAAGGCAAGTGAATAAAGGTGGGTGATTAAAAGGGACTTAAAAACATTCAGAGACAGAAGAACAGACTTGGAGGGGGAGGCAGTTCCAGAGTCTAGGAGCTGCCACATAGAAGGCTCTGTCCCCCCTAGTATTAAGCCTGAACCTGGGTTCTTCCAGCCGCAGTTGGTCTGCTGACCGTAGTGCTCTGGAAGTGGAATGGTGGTGGAGAAGATCGGACAGGTAGGTGGGGGCCAGACCATGGAGAGATTTGTAAACAGTCAAGAGGAGTTTGAAATTGATGCGGTAGCGGATGGGGAGCCAATGGAGTGAAGCCAGGACTGGGGTGATATGATCGCGTTTTTTAGTGCAGGTGAGGAGTCGGGCGGCTGAGTTCTGAACCAACTGCAGGCGGCGTAGCTGGGATCGATCGATGCCAGCATAGAGAGAATGACTGAAATGTAGCTCCTGGATGACTCAAGATCTGGGGTAGGTATGGTAGCCTAATATGATTAAACCTGAACATCAAGGGACAAGACATAAGTCAAACATATTCAGTGTTGGGCCCAACCTCTACCCCTCTTTAACGGAATTTAACATACATGTGCATGTTCATGCACGGAAGCATGGAATGCATGGAGGCATGCAACATTGAAAGATGTTTGAATAAGAATTACTTTACACTAGGGATGCACCGAATATTCGGCCACCGAAAATGAAGGAGTAAAAAGGCCGAAAAAAAATACACCGAACATTTTTGTTTTTGATTTAAAAAATGCAACCAGTGTGTGGAATGAGCCGGGTGCGTTTCTAAAAAAAGAGGGATTAAAAAAGAGCCACATGTTAATTGGTTAACAACTAACTGACAATAAAGGGAGATGAAAAAAGGTCTGCATGCACTTGTAAACAACTAAATGACAATAAACGAAGATGAAAAAAGAGCGGAGCGCACCTGTTAAAAACAAAATAGGGGAGAGCCGGGTCGATTTAAACACTTTTCAGTTAAACGCCTTTTCAAAGATGGCGTTACGTATACAAATAGTTTCAACATGTGATCAACAACTCCCATGTGTGTTCTCTTAGTTACAAGTGTAATTTAATACATATGTTGGATGATCAAGCTGTTTTTTATCTTTGAACGTAAGTTGACATTTGCTTCAAACGCCCCGCCTAGTCGGGACGTTTGAAACACACATGGGGGACGAATGTAACAGCATATTTTAAAAAGAAACTATTGACCGTACTCTTGTTTTTATGCAACATACCGGACAACATACTAGTGTACTCGTCAAAAAGTTTATATAGGACATTTAATTGTTTGATTTCTGCAATGGTGAAAAATTAAAGCAAAATGAATGAAAAACAGCAAAAGCCAAATTCGGTATTCGGTTTCGGCTTTCGGCCAACTGTTTCAGTGTATTCGGTTTTGATTTCGGCCAAGAATTTTCATTTCGGTGCGTCCCTACTTTACACCGACGGGAGAGGCACTTTGTCCAGGGCATAATGTGGATTTCACGATTACACCCGTTGCATTAATTTCTTGGAGGGAAAAGTAATGGCTATACTTCCATTTAACAAAGGCAACTTTTGGATTATTTTGGCTCACCATTCCTGTTTCTCATTGACTTGTGGTTGTGATTCAGACTATTTTACTCAACAAGACTGAGGCTGACTTCACAGCCATTCACTGTGGAATAAAGAGGTGATCCACTAATGGCCACAGCAGACGTAGAGATAACAGACACCACACCTGTGATGAGGACCATGGGAGGGTCGGCGTCCTCAGAGCGGGGCGACCCGTGACGTCTCCCATCAGCACCGGGGACACGGGAGAAGGGGCAGCAGCTGACAGTGCGGGACCCCCCTCTGAGCGGGGCCGCTGCGGCCCTCAGCCAGCCGGACATCCACAGGCTCAACTCTCCTGAAAACCAAACACACACACAGCAGTCACACAACCAAACACACATAGCAGTCACACAACCAAAGTCACACAAAACCAAACACCTACACAGCAGTCACACAACCAAACACACACAGCAGTCACACAAAACCAAACACACACACAGCAGTAACACACAACCAAACACACACACAGCAGTCACACAAAACCA